>NC_041381.1:654344768-654347716 GCF_002162155.2 Triticum dicoccoides
CCCCCACACCCTGAAAATCGACTGACCCAAAAGTCGATTCAGTCGACTGAAGTGTAGCTAAATCAGAGCAGCATTGCAAGCAAGAGCAAGAGCGAGAGCAGCAGCGCGAGCAGGAGCAATAGCAATAGCAAGAGTAGACCAGGCAGGGGACCGAGAGAAAGAGCAGAGCAGCAATGCGAGCGAGAGCTAAAGCAGCAGCAGCTCCTACTGATGTGGATGTCGCCGCCGAGGGAGCGACGCTGTGGAGGAAGTGGCCGGCGATGCCGCCGTGCATGGAGCCATGCCGTGTCAGCTCGGGACCGAGCGCCGGCACCACCGTGAGATCAAATCAAGAAGAAAATGCGGCGATTAGTGTACAACCTCTTTGGTGGCGCCTATTAGGCCGCAGCTTCATCCGAGGAAACGGCGATGATGATGCTCTTTCGGTGGTGCAGGTGAATATGGCGGTGTGGGAATGGAGGTGGCTCGAAAGACAAGGGGAACGTCGGGGCAGCTCCTTGGAGGTGGAGGACGGGGTATCTGAACCGGCGGGACCACGAGATCGACAACGGATCCTCATCTGGTATGGTGGATGAGGGACGTCGAGGTGTTGCTGTGGACAACGTCGTCGGGGAAGAGGCTCTGGCTGGGTGGCCGACGGAGCAGGGTGTGGGGCTTTGTCGCGGGTTTTCGCGGCCTCGGTATACGAATAGGTGGGCGGATGGGTTCGCAGTGGGGAACCATGGCTTAGGGATGCGCTTGTTTGAAATGTGGGGTAAGTTACCAAAGTACCCCCATCGATTTGAGGCGCTTCTTTTAGTTCAGGGGTACCACGGGCATTTCGTGTGTCGGGATTTCATAGGAGGTGGGAGTTTTTGCGCACGTTGTAATTACGGAATAGCAAGGCGTGGGTTGAGATGGAGGGAGTTGTCGGAGCAAGACGAGACAAAGATATATCTTAAATATTTTGGGCTAACAAGGCGCGGGTTGAAATTTCCGGACAAGCCTAACGTGTACTGTACCAAATCAATTCGCACTACAAATGTCACTCAAAACTTTGAATTCATGTTATGTTCAATTAAAATATTTTGCTACGTGTATAATGCATGCAACCTACTACTCAAATGAACGTTTTAGTGCATTCCAAACGTATATACTACCGCTTCAATATGAACTAAATTTGAATTCGTTTCTCTATTTGAATAAGATCTACAGTAATGATTGTTGTGAAGTCAATGCATTTGAATTTGTTTCTCTATTTTAATAAGATCTACAATCATCATTATTGTCAAGTTAAACAATCGTTTGTGTATTATCTTCACAGCACACCACATGATTAGTCTCGAGTTACATATGAACTATGTGTACTATATGAACTCAAACTCGATTTTTTGAATCCACTTTATTTTGATTTCAAATCACACTACATTTCTAGCTCTAGCTAGATCTTCATAATCTAGACCATGTCTCATATGTATAATGTGTTTATCACATTATGTGCCCCGCCCCCTACGCCTACAAGTATTTAGATGTGAGTTGCAAACACCACACATTACCACAAATTCAAATAAAATGTGAGAATGTTCAATATATAGTATTGTTTAGATTGTTTGATACTTAGTTGTAAGCTACAAACGCCACACATTATCACAAATTCAAATAAAATGTGAGATTGTTTGATGTATAGTATGGTTTACATTGTTCGACATTTAGCTGTGAGTTGCAAACGCCATGCATTATCACATCATGGTATAACATGTGCACAACACGTGTATCACCGCTATATTCATGCATCCATATGTTTAAAACACTATGATCTCCTATTCAAATATATGAATCCACTTCCATATCAAATTATGATCTTTGTTAGTCTCTTACACCCAGACAATCCTCTAAACTTTGTAGCTACCACTAACTTTCTCTCGTGCATGCACACGCCCTCCTCGCCCTCCCCCTCCCTCGGCATTTTATCCACTAGGCACATTCATTTTTTTCTTTAGGTCGTTCTTGCAGAGTCTCCACAACTCCTTTCCGACACACACCGATCGATAAACCTCTCCAGCGATGTCTGCCTACAACATACACACACACCTTCAATCTCCTCCTTTATGTGTCCTTGCCTCGTGTCTCTCATACGGTCACACACACGTGTAAACTCTCGCCCCTCTTTTCATCGATCTCACAACTACACACTCCTCCCCCTATCTAGCTAGTAGCCGGGCCTCTCGCACCACCTCCTAGCACCATTCTCTCTGTCTATCCGTCTCGCTGGGCCTTATTTGCCTCTAACAAATGGACGTACACCGACCGATCTCTCGCTATAACTCGTTTTACCCACGCGTCGATCGATCTACCTCATTAGTTGTGTCTCTCCCTTCCTCCGACAAACAACAATTGATCTACCGATCTAGTTAGATTTGCTTACCAAGCACATGGTTCCCCTTCGTCATCCATGGATGCGTCCCGACAGATCTATCATGCACATGCACACACAGAAACACATCCCCACTCTTATTGATAACATTGTAGTTCCACCCTCAGTTTGTCTAGTAGGCCTCTCCCACCATCTTCGAGAAGCAACTCCATCACCCATCCAGCACTCTACCCCTCGCCCGTCCTCTCTCTCTCCTCTCTCTCTCTCTGTCCCATCATATTTCCCATCCTTCAGTTATGTATGGATGTCGACCAATCTCCCTCAAGACATAGTTGGGTCTCTCCTTCTCAACACATACACGAGTCATTCTACCTCTATAGTTAGGCCTCTGCCTACCCCTCCCCCACCCCCTCCCCCCCACATACCGATACATCGAGCACTCTAGTCATGTCTCCCTGCCACACACAAACTTGACATGTGCCCTCTGACGTTCTGGTAGGCCAATCGCCCTATATCTTTGACTTGCACACACACAATTTCGATGGCTCTCTTCATCGATCTCGCACCCACCCACTTGATCCTCTCTTTGACTCTA
>NC_041381.1:654347749-654348259 GCF_002162155.2 Triticum dicoccoides
CATCGATACATCGAGTGCTCTAGTCATGTCTCCCTGCCACACACAAACTTGACATGTGCCCTCTAACATTCCGGTAGGCCAGTCACCCTATATCTTTGACTTGCACACACACAATTTCGATCGCTCTCTTCATCGATCTCGTACCCACCCACTTGATCCTCTCTTCGACTCTATCGATAGCTATGACCCCTCCCTCTCTTCTCGTGGATTGCCCGACCCTCTATGTATGATATGGATAGGCCTCCATTTCACACACACTGCATGCAAAATTTTGTTTGAGATGTCATCGACACATATTCCCACAAATAATTCACGAAATCAACCCCCACCCCACCCCCACCCCCACCCCAAAACAAAAAACACTCACGAACGCGGTTTGTATCTCTCACACACACCCACATAGGTGGGGGGCGTGCACGAAGAGAAGAGGTGCATGCACGGCGCACGTACTCCCGTCTCTTTCCCAACCACACCCACGCGGGTACACGGTGGAGCTCATTTCTGTACGAA
>NC_041381.1:654348291-654361715 GCF_002162155.2 Triticum dicoccoides
TTTGTATCTCTCACACACACCCACATAGGTGGGGGACGTGCACGAAGAGAAGAGGTGCATGCACGACGCACGTACTCCCGTCTCTTTCCCAACAACGCCCGCGCGGGTACACGGTGGAGCTCATTTCTGTATGAAAAAGGCAGCCCACATGGTAATTTGGCACGTGTACTGGTTCTCCACTTGGTGGAGGGAGGATCGTCTACCACGGGTGAACAAACAAACTGCGACTTGACACGTTATGTTAAATTAAAAAAAGAGGCAAACCATGTGGGGCCTACCTTAGAGGCAAGGCTCTATACATTGGAGTAATTTTGATGTGTCCCGTCAACTTGTAGAACGAGGAGCAGCTTGCTTAGTACGCGGTCTCCCCCGCCCACGGGCGCGGTGGCTCGCAGGATGAGGTGAAGCTTGCTCAGCCTTATGCCCGCTCCCTCGCCCATGCGCACGGTGGCTCACAGGACGAGGAGAAAAAATTACTACTCCCTCCGTTTACTCCTCGTCCCTACTAATACCTTGGTTATAGAGATTATATCATATTATTTGGAATATATATGCCCTTTAGTAGATTTCAATATGAACTACTAGTACATATTCCAAACGCTGATGTATATAGACGTATTTTAGAGTGTAGATTCATTCATTTTGCTCCGTATGTAGCATTCTCTCTCGCCCCTCAACACTCGCCCACGTGGTGGACATGCAGCAATTCATTTGGTCTCATATAGCCAGAACGATATATACTGCACTACCATTATTACTCGACTTCTCGAAGAGGCGAAGAGCCAATCGCAAGGTTAATATTTTGGAGATGCCAAGCGCAAGGTTATAGGAGAACGATTAGTTGGTGCCGCTTCATTTATAAATAAAGTTTTTTTTCTTCAGTGGCACGTACACAATATGATAGGTTCATATGGAGAGAAAAGGAAACTGTTCCACTATATACATAGTCTGGATGGGCCAGCCTACACAGTTGCTTGCTGGGGTTGCTCTCTTCACACTCTCTCGCACAAAACGATTATGGCCACTTCTCTAACATCCCGGTGGATCACGTCCGCTGGGGGAAGGGGTGGATGCTTAGTGTAGATGCTGTCGCCGTCGCCGACGGCAAAAACCCACAGTCGGCACATCTCGATCAGGGGTCCCCGCCGTTCTCTCTCACAAAGCCGGTGAGGTTGCCTTCGTCCCTTGCTCACTACCGCGACGTGGGCAGTTGCCGCCTCCCGCCGCCCTCCTCAAGGTTGAGCTACGTCCCTCAGGTACAACTCCCTTTACAGCCGGCTTGCACCACTGCTCCAACTGCCCACATCACTCCCTGTGGATATTTCTCTACTTCTTTGCCCCACACATACCTCTACTGGCTTCTACGTACTGTATTTGTGAATCAACTAGTCCCAGTAATCTTATTCTAATCACGCTTCTTCAATTTCTTTGCCACAGGGATGCTCATCTCGATTTTGGTGAAACTGCACAAAATGATCGGATGGTCATAGGGTTGCAAACTTCATTTCTTGGGTAGCTCCATGTTGCCAGCAAATTTAAGCCTGGTTAGGGTTTACGGTTCAAGGGCTAGGGACTGCATGGATCATTTTTTTCTTTAGCTGTCTCTGTTCCAAAATAAGTGTCAACTTTAGTAGTAGTACAACTTTGTACTAAAGTTTGCATAAAGTTGAGACACCTATTTTGGAACGGAGGGAGTACATATTGGCTATGATTTGTCAATCATTGAGATGCAATAGCATGCGTGCTAGTCTCCTTTGTATTTGATGAAATGTTGCAACGGGCAACTTGGACACAAGATACATGTAACAGAAGCTGGAAGCTTCATAGCATTGTACAAATTTATCTCGCTGATAAATTACACTATGTACTATACTAGTACTTCCTTCGTTCCTAAATATAAGTCTGTGTAGAGATTTCACCATGAACCACATGCGGATGTATATAGATGCATTTTAAGTGTAGATTCATTCATTTTGTACCGTATGTAGTTCACCTAGTGGAATCTCTACAAAGACTTATCTACTAGTAATAGCTAGCCCCCACTACTAGGAATTCTCTATCCTCTCCTTGAGCCACATCATCAAAATTAATGTAGCCGTTAGAAGAACTAAATCAGTCCATAATAGCCGTCTGATCTAGACGTTGAGAGGCTCCGCACTAAGCCACATGCAAGCATGCAGAAATACCGTGGCATGCATGTGAGTGGGTTTTAAATCACATCAACATGTCTGCATGCAAGCATGCACCGGTAGCATGCATGTAAGTGAGCTTTTAAGTCCCATTAACATGTCAAAAAGAAAAATATAATCCCATTATGCAGTAGGAGTTGGCTGATCTTTTTTCCTTACGTGGGATGATCAAAATGATGATGGGAGTTTATTTAGTTTGGCTACCACATTTGTCATGCGGTTATAGAGTTTTTTTAGTTCTATGAAATCGATAATTTTGCATGGAGAGATATATGGCTGTTCCGTGGCAACGCGCGGAGCCTGCGTGTTTTGACTGCTCTTGCACTCCTCCGTTGTAAGAATGGAGAAAATTGTAATCTAGTAGTACTCCCTCCATCTAGGTGAGTAAGTCTAGTAGTACTCCCTCCATCTAGGTGAGTAAGTCATCTTAGCCTGTGCACCATGACCAAGGAGAAGGGGAAAACGAAAGACCTTAGAGTAATGTTTATTAGCTAATTAATAGCATTGCATGCAATGAAGTAACCACTTCACGTCGTGTTTGGTAGTCTCAAGTCATTAAAAGCATGCACACCCCTCATCTCTTATTTTTTTGACATTACTTACACACCTAGATGGAGGGAGTGCCTCCTTTGGCCGAAAGTGTGGGACATCCAACAGTCCTACCACCTCAATAATAAAGACCAATGACCCATCAAATCACATAGACCCAACAGTAAGTTGGACGGATGAAGCAACCATCACTCTTGCACCAGTGAGAGGTCGCATCCGCTCTGCCTGGGCATGAATGCGGCACCGATTCTTTGGAGCGGCGCTGACCATTTCGGGCAAGAAGCGCGCGCGGGCGATGGAGGAGCTTTGGGTGGGCCAGGTTGGTCAGGAGCGGGCGTGGCTGCTGTCCGCATGTCCCTACCGGACACGCCCGCAAACGAGAGGATGCACCGACTCTCGCGGCTAAAATTGTACACTACACGCCATCCCTCTGTAGGAGTAGGTCGATCTGTCGCTCTCTCTAACACACACATGCTGTTAAACACACACACACATGCACACACGCACACGCACGCACCTTGGTCCTGTTGCACCTTCTAACGTGACTTATTACACCTAGACGGAGGGAGTAGTAAGTATACGAGATACAATGGCACACTGACTTAAGTCGAATACAAGTGCCCAAAATTGTGTGCATGTTATAATAAGGATTCACTTAAAATAGTACGTGAGCGAACAGAGGGATCAATTGGACAGTGTTCCCGAGCAGTAGCGAGATGTGTGAGGTAAGATACACCGCTGGCGCTTTTAATTTTTCTTATTAATTTGTTTATTTCACCCTCTGACTGGTGGGACCCAATGTACTACGTGGAGAGAGGTAAGGTGACTAAGGCTGCATTATTTCTGCATCATTGTGGATAGTCTTACCACCAAAGCCACACACTACAAGAAATATGCTCAATTGTGACCTTCTGGCAGTGACCGTGGAAGAAATCGTCATAAATCTATGACCATTTCGATCCAATTGGTCGTGGTCTGTTTAGGAGAGTCAAAACCATAAACCATAGTGACTATTTTGGTCAAAAAGGTCGTAATTGCCTTACACAAAATGGTCATAAGTAGACAACAGTGGTCGACAGCCTTATTTCTAGCTGATTACGACCAATCCAGATGGTCATGGTGTTGTAACATGGATGACTGGACGTCCACATCATCAATTTTACCTATGTGTCGTGTCATTTTCTCTTATGTGTCGGTTGTAGTGTCAGTTCGTCCATAGATCGACTTGTTGACTAAACTGGGTCTATATTTACAGACGGGGCCAACTAACACAGTACAAATGACATGTGGGACCCGTCCCACAAAGGTGAATAAAGCAGAAAAAGGCGAAAATTCACTTTGGCTCATAGGTGTATATGCACCCATTGTCTAAATATATATTTTAAAAAGTTAAGAAAAATCAAGAAAAAATCCCGCGTGTAAATCCGGACACTATATGTGTGTGCACCAAGTTTCGATGAAAAATGACATTTTTTGTGGCTTGTGTAAAAAGACAATTTTTGATGCTTGATTACAGCTATTCACAAGCCATTTTTAATCTTTTTTACACATGCAACAAAAATTCCCTTGTTCACCGAAATTTTGTGTGCGAACATAGGATGTCCAGATGTACACATGGGATTTTTTCTATACATATTTCATAATAGTTGTATCTACATCTAAGATCCAAAACGCCACTCTCAAAGAAAAAAAGGACCCGTCCCACAAAGGTGAATAAATCAAAAAAGAAAGGCCATTGCGCCAAAACGCCACTCTTAAAGAAAAAAAGGACCCGTCCCACAAAGGTGAATAAAGCAAAAAAGAAACCACACCACGTGATTTGAATTAGCTACCAGTCGAGTTTCCCTAAGGAGACAAACCAACACACCGTAACAAAGACACTGGTACATTCTCGCCCGTAACCTATTTAATGGGTAGTGTCGATTGGGCTTGGGCCTTGGTAGGACAAGGGCACCTTTTTTCTTTTATATTTTTCGTCCGCCGAGTGGGCCAACTACTGGCCCGCGGCTCATTTTTTGGTCTGTTTTTTGTTCGTTCATTCTTTTTTACTTTTGTTTTTTATTTGTACTTCCAATTACTCTATATATATATATTGAAAAACAAACTTCACATTTTGAAAAAATGTTAACCAAGCATTTGAAAAGCTTACATGTATATAAAGAAAATTATTACCATATGTACAAACAATATACAATGTGTGTGGAAAACGTTGATCATGTATTTAAAATGTTAAAGAATTATATAACAATGTAAATCAAGCATTTGAAAATGTTAAAATGTGTAAATAAAAAATATTAACCATGTATTAAAAATGGTAATCTTGTATTTAAAAAATATTTAAATGTTGTATATAAAAATATTTAAATGTTGTGTATAAAAATGTGGTAAGTTGGTCACATATAATGACACAATGCGATGGTTTTCTAATTTTTTTTGATTTTTTTGAATTTTTTATGCTCGTTTCAAAATGCGGTCAAAACAGTGAGAATGACAGTTACTATCTAATAGTTGAATCTTGATTTTTTTTAATATTTCATTGATTAAATAGATACTTATGTACTTAGAAATGAATTTTGGAAAAATTAAAGAGCAGACAATAAGGCAGCCGCTGTTCAAATTTGACCCACTTCCAACTGAATCGGCGGAAATTTGTCTTTTTCACCAAAGGTAGATCCAAACTTTTTACACCCAACCATTTGGTTAATTGTGCATTAAACATGACCTAATATTTATGAGATCATTTGAATAAACTATGACATGAATGTGACCATAAGATTGATCATTTGGATTGAAAGTCATGAATCTTCATACATCATAGCTCATTTCTGAGAACACTTTTTTGAAAGATTTGCCGTATTACAAATTTATTATTTTTCCTGGTAACTTGGTCACATATAATAACACAATGCGAAGGTTTTCCAATTTTTTGATTTTTTTCGATTTTTTTATCCCCGTTTCAAAATGCGGTCAAAACAGCAGGCATGACCGTTCCTAGCTAGTGGTTGAATCTTGGAAAACTTTTGGTGTTTCTCTGATTAAATGGATACTTATATACATAGAAATGATATTTGGAAATAATAAAGAGCAAACTATAAGGCAACTGTAGTTCAAATTTGACCTGCTTCCAGCTGGATCGGCGAAAATTTGTCTTTTTCACCAGAGGTGGATAAAATCTTTTAACACCCAACCATTTGGTAAATTGTGCATTAAATATGGCCTAATATAATATAAAAATGATTTGGTCCCATTTTTGCAACCAATATTGGTAGGTCCTTCACAAAAAAACTCATTTTAGGCACTCAAAAAAATGAAAAATGAATTTTTCGTCCAAAGAAAATGAAAACTTTCTTAGGCAACATTGTTTTCCATTCGAAGATACAACCTTGTGCACAATATGAGATCATTTAAACAAACTATGCCATGAATGTGGCCATAAGATTGATTATTTGACTTGAAAGCCATGAATCTTCGCAGATGATAGCTCATTTCTGAGAACACTTTCTTAAAAGAATTATTGTATTACAAGTTTATTGTTTTTCCTTGTAACCTGGTCAGTGACACAATGCAAAGGTTTTCCATTTTTTTAATTTTTTTTGAATTTTTTATGCCCATTCTAAAATGCGGTCAAAACGGCGGGAATGACCGTTCCTATTTAGTGGTTGAATCTTGGAATTTTTTTGGTGTTTCTCTGATTAAATAGATACTTATGTACCTAGAAATGAATTTTGGAAAAATTAAAGAGCAAACTATAAGGCAGCCGCAGTTCAAATTTGACCCACTTCCAGTTGAATCGGCGGAAATTTCTCTTTTTTACGAGTGGTGGATCAAAACTTTTGACACCAAACCATTTGATCAATTATACATTAAATATGACCTAGTATTTTAGAAAATTGATTTGGTCCAATTTTGCAACATATATTTGGTAGGTTCTTAAAAAAACCATTTTTGCAACAAGAAAAATGATTAAAAGTAACTAGAAAGATAAAAAAATGCATGCAAATTGGCGATCATCCGTAAAATGTGGTATAACTTGAGTGAAAAATTTAGATGTGCTGTTTTGCAAAATATTTTTGATAGCTGCCTCACAAAATGCCTCTAGTTTTAGTACTTAGTACTATTTTATGTCATAAATTTTCTAAACCAATCAGAGCTTTTCCCACGGATCAACCCACTTTAGCCGATCTGGACCGTCCACACCCAACGGATCCAACGTATCTCACTCATTCTCAAGTCTCAGCCACCCAACCCAAACCCTAGCAACCCAATCCAGATCTCTCCCCCCATCTCCCCAATCCAGATCGACAACAATGTCCTCCTCCTCGCCCTGTCGCCGCCCCTCCTTCCCCTCCCAGTCGCTCCCCTTTGCCCTCCCGTAGCAGATCAAGCGCTCGTGTTCACCGCCTCCTTCTTGAGGCTGCCATCCTGCATGTCCAAGCAGCAGAAGCACGACAGGGTGGACGCCATCACCACCTCCCCGTCCCTGGCCTCCTTCCGCGACGCATCCCGCAGCGGCGCCCACCGCGGCACCTGCCGACCACCCTCGCCGCCGTCGCGAGCTCCGCCTGCTGGTTGAAGAGGAGCCGCGGAGCGGGCGGAGGAGAAGGCCGGGAGAGGGGAGGGGAGGCGGAGGGAAGCGGGGCGGCGACGGCGGCGGAGGAAGATGTTCGACGGCCTCATCAACTCCAAGTTCTACAACCGATGGTAAGGGATTCGCTGCTTGTTCGCTGCTAGCTAGTTTCGTGTGGGTTCGCCGGGTTCCGGCGAGCTCGTTGGAGTCCTCGCGGCGGGGTTGCTGCTCAGATGGGCACCCCTTCATCTTATTTTCGAATCCGGTGTCTCCAGATGCTGCTCCGCTGCTCGGAGTTCCTAGGTTGCGCGACTCCAATCCGCGCGGTGTAATGTTCGAGATTTTTTTCCGCTTCGTGCTTCCGAACTCGTTGGGTTTGTGGCCAGTTTCCTCCGCATTTGGAGGCTGTTTTCCCCGGCTGATTCTCTGCTTTGTTTTTAGAAGGAAAAATATCCTGTGTCGTGTCGAATTTGGGTTCCATCTCCAGTCGCATTGCCGGGCGATTCGGTTGTGTTAATTTTGTTGCTGTTTGTCGTATATAAGCATCCTGTGATGCCGGATTATTTGGCTGACCGAGTGCTGGGTTGCTGAACAATGTGTGCAGCAAGCACGCCTAATGTAGTTGATAATAGGGTCCTAATGTTCTTCATCGCAAGCAAGCAGATTGCATTGGAATTATATTCTTCATCGCCTAATGTTCTTGTTGCTGATAATAGGGCCTGTAGATAGCAATTCATTTTCCTAGTGGTTACTTATGCTTATTGTGTCTCACGCTGAAAGAAAATGCGCAATGAGCTTGTTTGACTTTTTTGATGCTTGTAGTATACTTGATCAGGGTAGTGTTTGTTTACTGTGATCTTTCGTATCATTTGCTAGTGTGATGCTTCAAGATGAAACATTTTAAAACCCAAACTACTGTAAATAAGCGTTCTGCATCTTGAGCATTAAGTATTCATGATATGTCAATAGTGTAGTTGATCCTTACTATTACTAAATGCCATTGCTTGATATGATATAAGTATGAGCACTTAACCATTGTACAGCTGTTTGCATATTTTTTGTATTTTTTATAAATGATGATAGTGTGCGCAAGATGTACACATGTTAATTTTTTGACTTGAATCTGTCATGCCCTTGATTTTTTACTTAGCTTGACCAAGAATAGCAGCATCCTTGATGCTTACTAACCCCCACCTCGCTCTTGCTCTCTTAGACCTGAAGGAGCCCGTATGGAAGGCACCTCCTCTCCGGGCGGTGAGAGCGTTGAGGGGTCGTGGGTGCAGCTAATGTCCATGTTCGTGGCCGTGCCTGCCATTACCCTCTCTACAAGGGCACAACCAGGAAGACGCTTAGCAACCAGATCGTCGTCCACTCCAAGTGGAGGGGACAACTCAAGTGATAGTATAGTATATGATTCCTGTTTTATTATAGTTTTTTTGTTTGTCCCGGTCCTCTGTTGCATGGCTGCTATTTTCCCTTTCCTAATCGCATTGCACATTCATTTTTGGTACTGGAAATGTGATAGTATACACGCAATTTCAGTTCCTATAGTAGTCCCGAGGGCATTGCTTTGTCGTTGGACACTGGTAATTAAGAGAGGGCGTTGTATGCTCTTCGATTAATTGTCTAGTGATTGCCTGAAGCATCTATCTTCCCAGCTTTTAGAACGGAGAAACTTGTGTCATTTCATATATGATCTGAATGAAATGTCCAGGACTTGCGGCAGTTTATTTGATACTGTATACTGTACTAAAGAAACAACATATGCGCTCCTGAAACGTACTAAGTTCTTCTCTGCTCCATGTTCCCATTTAAGCTACGTGCTCGATTTAAATTTCAACAATGGTTTGTTTCGCATTCTCACATGTTTAGTAAACCTTGTGCCATGCTTATTTCATGTAGCTAACAGTAACTTGCCAAAAAATAATTAGCAAGTAAGATTTGTTCTGCTTGTCTGCTACAAAGTTTTCAAATAACTACTACTTAATTAGTAGCATGTAGTCTGGATATACAAAAGCATGTGTTGTCCAGCCCATGTAGCAATCACTGCTATTCTGTATTGAGCAAACAGTGCACCGCACTGTAGCTAGCCGCGCGCGGTAGCAGCCGCATGAGACACTGGTGTGCATCATGTGAAGTATAGATTTTCCCATTTTTTTAAATGTCAGGTGTTGTATTAGTATTATGATGTTATCTTCTTAAATTGCTGCTACTAGGAAATCTATTCTTGAATAGTTTTCTTATAAAGTTTCCTAGTCATTGTTTTTTTAAATGTCAGGTGTTGTATTAGTATTATGATGTTATCTTCTTAAATTGCGGCTTCTAGGAAATCTATTCTTGAATAGTTTTCTTATAAAGTTTCCTAGTCATTCAGAACCAACTGCAATACATTGATGGACATAGTACTCTGCTCATGTGTACATCTTTCTTTAAATGTCAGGCTGACATGGAAAGTGCTAAGGAACAAGAGGTACCAAAAGGTGGAGAACCAAAGAGTGATGCTGCTATTGTTGCTGACATTCTCACTAAAGAATGTCCCTCCAGCACATTCCTTCACTAGTTGTGTTGTTTTGGTTGGTGCCATCTTATGTTACTGGTTACTAGTGCACAATATGGACATGGCCATATTATGAACATTGGTTTTGTTATTTTGTTTGGTGCATCTTATGAACCTGTGGTGTAAAGATAATGTTGGGCCTAAGTTATTGAAATCCTAGAGAATTATATTATTATTGTTATTATATTCTCCTGTGTTGGTTAACTGTCAAATTGTGCAATGTATTTTTCTTTTTGAGATACTGTTGGTTGTTGTTGGTCACCCTTCAATAAAGGCTGGACTAAAAGTACTAAATTGTGTTAGTGGGCTGGACCATTTCAAGGCCCTTTGACAGAAAAAAGAAAATGTTTTTGTTGGGTAGATAAAAGGGCTAGCCCAATTAATGATGGATTAAATAAATGGGTTGCACAACTCATCCCAAGAACTGATCTGTTGGGCTTGGCCCATGCTTGTTGCCCAAAAGTAAATTTAAAAGTGGGCTGAATTATTGGGCCCAGCCCATTAAAACAACTGATTTGGACCGATCCTACATGACATCCATGTCATCGCATGTGCCACGTTGGCTCGGCCACAATAGATCCTACGTGGTGTAGGCTCATTAGTAATGACCATAATTTTGGTCAAAGATTTAACGACCTAAATTTTGGTCAAGAGTGGCCATGACGAAAATTCTGGAAAAGGTCACGTTTGTTTGTTGTTGACGGCCAACTGTTGACCTTCCGAATTTGGTCAAAAAAGGTCAATAAACGAAAGCAATGACGAATTAACGAAAAAATGGGGAGTCATAATTGGCCATATTTCTTGTAGTGACATGACACGATTATGATTGAAATCCCAATGACTCCCACACACACACACACAAAACACGGCATTGTGACGCCCCCGATTCAATCGTACACTAATCATGCACGCAAATGTGTACGATCAAGATCAGGGACTCACGGGAAGATATCACAACACAACTCTACAAATAAAATAAGTCATACAAGCCTCATAATACAAGCCAGGGGCCTCGAGGGCTCGAATACAAGTGCTCGGTCATAGACGAGTCAGCGGAAGCAACAATATCTGAGTACAGACATAAGTTAAACAAGTTTGCCTTAAGAAGGCTAGCACAAACTGGGATACAGATCGAAAGAGGCGCAGGCCTCCTGCCTGGGATCCTCCTAACTACTCCTGGTCGTCATCAGCGGGCAACACGTAGTAGTAGGCACCTCCGGTGTAGTAGGGGTCGTCGTCGACGGTGGCGTCTGACTCCTGGACTCCAGCATCTGGTTGCGTCGACCAGAAAGAAAGGAAAGGAAAAAAAAGGGGGGAGAAAGCAACCGTGAGTACTCATCCAAAGTACTCGCAAGCAAGGAGCTACACTACATATGCATGGGTATATGTGTAAAGGGCCATATCGGTGGACCGAACTGCAGAATGCCAGAATAAAAGGGGGGATAGCTAATCCTGTCGAAGACTACGCTTCTGGCAGCCTCCGTCTTGCAGCATGTAGGAGAGAGTAGATTGAAGTCCTCCAAGTAGCATCTTCAAGTAGCATCTCCAAGCAGCATCTCCAAGTAGCATCGCATAGCATAACCCTACCCGGCGATCCTCCCCTCGTCACCCTGTGGAAAAGCGATCACCGGGTTGTCTGTGGAACTTGGAAGGGTGTGTTTTATTAAGTATCCGGTTCTAGTTGTCATAAGGTCAAGGTACAACTCCAAGTCATCCTGTTACCGAAGATCACGGCTATTCAAATAGATTAACTTCCCTGTAGGGGTGCACCACATAACCCAACACGCTCGATCCCATTTGGCCGGACACACTTTCCTGGGTCATGCCCGGCCTCGGAAGATCAACACGTCGCAGCCCCACCTAGGCAAAACAGAGAGGCCAGCACGCCGGTCTAAACCTAAGCGCACAGGGGTCTGGGCCCATCGCCCATAGCACACCTGCACGTTGCGAGGGCGGCCGGAAGCAGAACTAGCCCCCTTAATACAAGAGCAGGCTTACGTTCCAATCCGGCGCGCGCCGCTCCGTCGCTGACGTCTGAAGTGCTTCGGCTGATACCACGATGTCGGGATACCCATAACTACTCCCACGTAGATGGTTAGTGCGTATAGGCTCGTAGCCGACTCAGATCAAATACCAAGATCTCGTTAAGCGTGTTAAGTATCCGCGAACGCCAAACAGGGCCAGGGCCACCTGTCTCCTAGGTGGTCTCAACCTGCCCTGTCGCTCCGCCACAAAGTAACAGTCGAGGGCCGTCGGGAACCCAGGCCCACCTCTACCGGGATGGAGCCACCTGTCCTTTCAGCCCCCTCGTCAGAATCACTTGCGGGTACTCAATGAGCTGACCCGACTTTAGTCACCATCTGTATAGTATGTATGTATGTATAGTATATACCCGTGATCACCTCCCAAGTGATCACGGCCCGATAGTATAGCAAGGCAGACTGACAAGAATGTAGGGCCAATGATGATAAACTAGCATCCTATACTAAGCATTTAGGATTGCAGGTAAGGTATCAATAGATGTAGCGACAATGTCAGGCTATGCATCAGAATAGGATTAACGAAAGCAGTAACATGCTACACTACTCTAATGCAAGCAGTATAGAGGAGAATAGGCGATATCTGGTGATCAAGGGGGGGGGGGGCTTGCCTGGTTGCTCTGGCAAGAGAGAGGGGTCGTCAACTCCGTAGTCGAACTGGTCAGCAGCAGCGTCGGTCTCGTAGTCTACCGGAGAGAAGAGGGGGAAGAAATAATGAATACAGAGCAAACAAAGCATCACAAAATATAACAAGGCAATACGTGGTGTTCGGTGTGCCCTAACGCGGTAGTAGGTGATACCGGTGAAGGGGGGAAAACATCCGGGAAAGTATTCCCGGTGTTTCGTGTTTTCGGGCAGAGGAGCCGGAGGGGGAAAGTTGCGGGTTCGATAGGTTAGGGGTGTGTGGCGGACGAACGGACCGCGTATCCGGATTCGTCTCGTCGTTCTGAGCAACTTTCATGTTGAAAATATTTTAATCCGAGTTACGGATTAAAAGATATGATTTTCTAAAGATTTTATTAATTTCCGGAATTTAATTAATTATTTAATTAATTCGAAAAATGGATTTATGACATCAGCATGATGTCATGCTGACGTCAGCAGTCAACAGAGTTGACTTGGTCAACCTGACATGTGGGTCCAGGGGGGACCCACCTGTCATCCTCTAATTAGGTTAATTAGGGTTTAGGTTAATCTAATTACTGTTTAATTAAGCTAACATGTTAATTAGATTAATTAATTAAGGTTAATTAACTTAATTAATTTAATTAATTAAATTTATTTTTATTTTAATTATTGTTTTATTTATTTTTATATAGTTTTTTTTAACGTTTTGGGGGCGGGCCCCCTTTGTCATAGGGCCCTGGGGGCTAACGGGCATGCGGTTGCCGCGGGTGCGGGCGCTGGGCGTCGGCGCCCGACTGGGCGAGCGCCCAGATCGACATGGGGAGGCGCCGGCCACGGGCACGGCAAGCCCGGACGCTGGCTCAGGGGTGGCCATTGGCGCGCCTGGGCGCCGGCGG
>NC_041381.1:654361725-654362292 GCF_002162155.2 Triticum dicoccoides
CGGCCAAGGCAGCGACAACACGGGGCGAGGGGAGCAGGGCGGCCCGCTGGCCGTGGCTGGAGAGAGCTGCGGGAGGCTGGGGTCGAGGGCGCGCCTGGGGCGCGGCCAGTGTGGGGAGGCGGGGAGCAGCACGAGCATGGCCACGCGCGGGGCGCGGGCGCAGCCGACGCGGCCGGGGGCGGCGCCGTACAGCGAGCAGGGAGAGGAAGCAGGGGGTGGCGGCTCACAGGGGGTCGTAGGGTCCGGGGCAACGGGGCGCGAGAAGGAGGTGGAGACGACGGCAACGTGGAGGAGGCAGTCCGGCGAGGTGGAGTCGATGAGGTGGCCGCGGCGGTGGCGGGTGGCGATGCAGATGGAACGGTGTCGGGGAGGCAACGCGGCGATGGCGTTAGGTCGGCCTCCCCCCATTCCAGACGGAATCGGCAGAGGGGCGGGGAGGTGTCGGCGGGAAGGGGTCGAGGAGGCGAGCGCCAGCGTGGTGGCGAAGGGGTGGCGCGGACGATGTTGGTGAGTGGCGTCGGGACGGTACGGCGAAGACGGGTTTGATCCCGGTGGCGTTGGGTCCTT
>NC_041381.1:654364125-654369500 GCF_002162155.2 Triticum dicoccoides
CTGTGGGTTATGGGCCCACCATGTGGGTTAAAAGTAGAAAGGGGGGGGGGCTGACATCTTGTACGATCACGATAGCAAGGCATGTCAGAGAGTAGCATGTCAGTTATGTCGGCAACAATGTCGGTACCAAGGGCGAGGGACGAAGAGAACCATTTTCCTGCTCGTTGAACGAGGCGGACCAGTAGGCGAAGTTCTCGTCCATCGGTGGTTACCGGAATGTCATCAACAAAAGTAACAGGGTCTTACTGACAGAATTGTACAACGAGGTGTTTACATAAGCAGGAGAATATTACTGCTCAGATCATATAGTTCACAAGAAAGGTTAAACCAACAATGGAAGGAAAATATGATCATCAGATTAAACAGAACAGTGGAAAGGAAATTATGTTTAACCACATATTTCAAGGGTATATCCTTCCCAAGGATAAGCAGAGCATGATATCCATGACAGGATATAATGTAGAAAACTCTTTAGGTAGGGGAGAGAATTTTCATGACATTACCCATACAATGGTGTTTGGATAACTGAGCAAGAAACATTTAGCATTGGGCTTCAAATGTTCTTGTTGAAATCAGAGTATCACAGACATGCTTCGAGATAGCATTGACATGGTCTTCAAGCAAAGGCCGGTTTTTTTGGATACTCAATGGATCCATCAGGAACAGTTTATAACATAGGTCTTACAATTTCCTCCAAGAAGAACGGTTATCCTTGCAAATAAACCATAATGATAGGTCCTCCAGCCAGGGGGGGGGGGTGCTAGGCATGACATCCTGTTACCAGGTCATCAAAGGGCCAACAACATAACTCTTGGAAAGTTGTCCCAACCATCATATCTGACCGAGATTCAGATCCAATTGGTGTAATGATACCTCAGAGTCGGGATGTCCGAGAATAAAAGGTGCAACACAAATAGACGAAATGACATTTCAGGATTCTCAGGAAATGAACTATGGGAGTGGGTTCCTGAAACAATAGTTCATCATTAAACCAAGGAGAGGAGGAGGTGGCTGATGGGGTCGGCGATAATCCATCGAGATTTCTGACAAGATGGATTTCCATAATTATGTGAACAAGGAGATAACATTTGTCAGATCAAATGGTATAATGATGTATGCTCGAAACATTGGTTGAAAGGTGCACCCGAATATGGGTTGGGTTGCACGATCAATGTTAGAGTGGTGACTTGACGAACAAAAGAATTAGAATGAAACTCGACCATTACTTCAAAGCAATAGGGTTGCTAGAAGTTTCGAATTCACACCTCATGGTTCAATATTCCGTATTCCGGTTAGAAACAACACGGGTACCAAGAAAGAATGGTGAGGGTGAGAAGTATCACCATACCAAGAATTCTTAAGAGGGGGAGTAATCCTCACGACCTTCTTGACATAAAAGATGGTAATACTCCATGGTAAAGAAGAACAAATGCTAGGTAGCAAGGAACTCGAGGTATAACACAGAACACAAAGAAGTTTTTGTTGGAGGGAACGCAATAAAGAGGTCGATGACAACACAAATCATCAAGGGCAAGGATGGTATTTCTCATCATTAATTCAATTGATATCCTGGAAGAGCATCAGAATGTAGATGGTGATCATGACACATTTGTCGAGAGATTCCACGAAGATGTAATCGATCCGCGATCACATCAAGTCAAAAGAATAATGAAGCAAGAGGTTATTGGAACCATAGGCATGACACAAACTTGAAATCAAGATTGTTGTTTAAGGTGAACTGATATGACGAGGAAGATCGACGTAAGCTTAGCTCATTGTCAAAAGTTGTGCTCCGGGATTAAGGACCAGGTAGCACAGTTAAAATTTAGCATGGTAATGATATGGCCGATCAGGCTAGGAATGACATGATTGGGTACAAACTCGTAAGTAAAGAATATTAGTAAGAGTTGTTGAACCGTAATGCGGACTCGGTTCAGTTATCGGTGTCTTTGAGTGTTTAATAACTCAGAGCCCATGAAAAATTGTAATCAGTGGGAACGTAGCACTTGATGAAGAACTCATAAGAAGTTATGCAGTTCCATGATAATCTCGAGATACCAGGGGGTAATACTCGACGACAGATCAAAATAGAGGTTGGACTGGGGTATTGCTCTGCAGAAGACAAGTGCTTAAACTGGCACGAGAATTGGTATTTAAAGGAGAACATGGTCGGAACCACGATTGAAAAAGGCCAGATCCCAGATATAAGATGAACTTATACCAAGGGAATAATTAATTTTAAAAGAAGCTTTGATGAGAAGATCTACATCGTGTCTATGGGCATGAACACAAAGTTCAAGGTCGACTCCCACTTCTTCAATATATAATCTTCCATTCACTTCTCGCTTTGATAAAGGCATTAGTGTTGAAAGTTTTACCTGGTGAAATACCAGATGAGTATGACTCGTGAAATCTTCCGAGTTCACACATATTAAGGAAGGCATAGGTTCAACCCATCCGGGCATCTTACGAACATATACCACAAACTTCGGGGTAATTAATACAAGCTCGAAAGTAGAGCATTGTTGGTCAAGCAGAGGATACAATGTACCAAAGGCATTATGTATCAGGGGAAAGAGCTCACAAGGTGATTAATTATGAAGGACATAAAATCCAACAAAGGAACCGATGGTCCACAATGGAGCTGGTGTGGGTATCGATACTCTATCAAAGGAAGAAGGAATGCAAGTGCACCGGATTATAGAAACAACTGACTAACTCAATTGTCAAATGCAAAGGAATTATGATTCCCAAATCAAGGGATCAGAAGCAATGCTCTGATTAGGGGTGGATAAGTTGAATAGCCTTAGGGTACAATCAAAGACAATTCGATTGGTCGAGAACCAATTCCAGTTAAAAGAATGGCAGCTCAGCCGGAAAAGTAATTTATAAGGATCAATGATGATTGCGTGTATTCGCAAACATATTGAGTCAATAGACCCAAAATGATAATGACAAGGAATGTCAATAAGACTACGAGACTTATGGGATTAATCATAATGCGAGCAAGCAAGAATTTCAAGAGCCAAAGGCTCCAAAGGATTTTCAGAAGAACGAATAATATTTCGAAGACTTTTGTGAAACTCATGAACAACTGGGGATGAGCGGATACTCGATAATTGCAATAATTAACCGTAGGGGTATTCAGGTGACAAAGAACAGCAAGGCAGTAAGCTCAAAGGATTATCGAAACAACGACGAGTTTTCAGGTTATCTTGTAATAACAAGACCAACTGGGGATGAATGTAAGAATAACAACTGCAAGTAGTTATCCATAAGGGTTTGCGGTGGAAGGGGAATTGCAAACGCGATGAACACAAGTTCTCGGGTTAACAGTGGAGAGTATCTTCAGGGTCTTCTGGTGCAGCAGACGATCATCAGTAACAAGGGGCTCTCCGGGTGAAAGTGATAACGAGATCCTATTGTTAGATTTAGTAAACTTCATTTAACCCGAATAGAGGAGAGATCAGTGTCCCAGAGTAAAGGTCGAGGAGTAAAAGATCCTAGTACCACCCAATGGCGACGTGGGCCCATGGGCCGCACAGCCATGTTAGTAAAAGTTTTGTAAAGTCTAGACTCGACTTCGGCCAAGGAGTTGGAAGGGGGATTCCTACAGGCAGTCGGCTCTGATACCAACTTGTGACGCCCCCGATTCAATCGTACACTAATCATGCACGCAAATGTGTACGATCAAGATCAGGGACTCACGGGAAGATATCACAACACAACTCTACAAATAAAATAAGTCATACAAGCCTCATAATACAAGCCAGGGGCCTCGAGGGCTCGAATACAAGTGCTCGGTCATAGACGAGTCAGCGGAAGCAACAATATCTGAGTACAGACATAAGTTAAACAAGTTTGCCTTAAGAAGGCTAGCACAAACTAGGATACAGATCGAAAGAGGCGCAGGCCTCCTGCCTGGGATCCTCCTAACTACTCCTGGTCATCGTCAGCGGGCAACACGTAGTAGTAGGCACCTCCGGTGTAGTAGGGGTCGTCGTCGACGGTGGCGTCTGACTCCTGGACTCCAGCATCTGGTTGCGTCGACCAGAAAGAAAGGAAATGAAAAAAAGGGGGGGAGAAAGCAACCGTGAGTACTCATCCAAAGTACTCGCAAGCAAGGAGCTACACTATATATGCATGGGTATATGTGTAAAGGGCCATATCGGTGGACCGAACTGCAGAATGCCAGAATAAAAGGGGGGATAGCTAATCCTGTCGAAGACTACGCTTCTGGCAGCCTCCGTCTTGCAGCATGTAGGAGAGAGTAGATTGAAGTCCTCCAAGTAGCATCTCCAAGCAGCATCTCCAAGTAGCATCGCATATCATAACCCTACCCGGCGATCCTCCCCTCGTCACCCTGTGGAAAAGCGATCACCGGGTTGTCTGTGGAACTTGGAAGGGTGTGTTTTATTAAGTATCCGGTTCTAGTTGTCATAAGGTCAAGGTACAACTCCAAGTCATCCTGTTACCGAAGATCACGGCTATTCAAATAGATTAACTTCCCTGCAGGGGTGCACCACATAACCCAACACGCTCGATCCCATTTGGCCGGACACACTTTCCTGGGTCATGCCCGGCCTCGGAAGATCAACACGTCGCAGCCCCACCTAGGCAAAACAGAGAGGCTAGCACGCCGGTCTAAACCTAAGCGCACAGCGGTCTGGGCCCATCGCCCATAGCACACCTGCACGTTGCGAGGGCGGCCGGAAGCAGAACTAGCCCCCTTAATACAAGAGCAGGCTTACGTTCCAATCCGGCGCGCGCCGCTCCGTCGCTGACGTCTGAAGTGCTTCGGCTGATACCACGACGTCGGGATACCCATAACTACTCCCACGTAGATGGTTAGTGCGTATAGGCTCGTAGCCGACTCAGATCAAATACCAAGATCTCGTTAAGCGTGTTAAGTATCCGCGAACGCCAAACAGGGCCAGGCCCACCTGTCTCCTAAGTGGTCTCAACCTGCCCTGTCGCTCCGCCACAAAGTAACAGTCGAGGGCCGTCGGGAACCCAGGCCCACCTCTACCGGGATGGAGCCACCTGTCCTTTCAGCCCCCTCGTCAGAATCACTTGCGGGTACTCAATGAGCTGACCCGACTTTAGTCACCATCTGTATAGTATGTATGTATGTATAGTATATACCCGTGATCACCTCCCAAGTGATCACGGCCCGATAGTATAGCAAGGCAGACTGACAAGAATGTAGGGCCAATGATGATAAACTAGCATCCTATACTAAGCATTTAGGATTGCAGGTAAGGTATCAATAGATGTAGCGACAATGTCAGGCTATGCATCAGAATAGGATTAACGAAAGCAGTAACATGCTACACTACTCTAATGCAAGCAGTATAGAGGAGAATAGGCGATAT
>NC_041381.1:654369526-654370367 GCF_002162155.2 Triticum dicoccoides
TCGGTCTCGTAGTCTACCGGAGAGAAGAGGGGGAAGAAATAATGAATACAGAGCAAACAAAGCATCACAAAATATAACAAGGCAATACGCGGTGTTCGGTGTGCCCTAACGCGGTAGTAGGTGATACCGGTGAAGGGGGGAAAACATCCGGGAAAGTATTCCCGGTGTTTCGTGTTTTCGGGCAGAGGAGCCGGAGGGGGAAAGTTGCGGGTTCGATAGGTTAGGGGTGTGTGGCGGACGAACGGACCGCGTATCCGGATTCGTCTCGTCGTTCTGAGCAACTTTCATGTTGAAAATATTTTAATCCGAGTTACGGATTAAAAGATATGATTTTCTAAAGATTTTATTAATTTCCGGAATTTAATTAATTATTTAATTAATTCGAAAAATGGATTTATGACATCAGCATCATGTCATGCTGACGTCAGCAGTCAACAGAGTTGACTTGGTCAACCTGACATGTGGGTCCAGGGGGACCCACCTGTCATCCTCTAATTAGGTTAATTAGGGTTTAGGTTAATCTAATTACTGTTTAATTAAGCTAACATGTTAATTAGATTAATTAATTAAGGTTAATTAACTTAATTAAGTTAATTAATTAATTAATTAATTAAATTTATTTTTATTTTAATTATTGTTTTATTTATTTTTATATAGTTTTTTTTAACGTTTTGGGGGCGGGCCCCCTTTGTCATAGGGCCCTGGGGGCTAACAGGCATGCGGTTGCCGCGGGTGCGGGCGCTGGGCGTCGGCGCCCGACTGGGCGAGCGCCCAGATCGACAGGGGGAGGCGCCGGCCACGGGCACGGCAAGCCCGGACGCTGGCTCAGGGGTGGCCATCG
>NC_041381.1:654370448-654371003 GCF_002162155.2 Triticum dicoccoides
CAGCACGGGGCGAGGGGAGCAGGGCGGCCCGCTGGCCGTGGCTGGAGAGAGCTGCGGGAGGCTGGGGTCGAGGGCGCGCCTGGGGCGCGGCCAGTGTGGGGAGGCGGGGAGCAGCACGAGCATGGCCACGCGCGGGGCGCGGGCGCAGCCGACGCGGCCGGGGGCGTCGCCGTACAACGAGCAGGGAGAGGAAGGAGGGGGTGGCGGCTCACAGGGGGTCGTAGGGTCCGGGGCAACGGGGCGCGAGAAGGAGGTGGAGACGACGGCAACGTGGAGGAGGCAGTCCGGCGAGGTGGAGTCGATGAGGTGGCCGCGGCGGTGGCGGGTGGCGATGCAGATGGAACGGTGTCGGGGAGGCAACGCGGCGACGGTGTTAGGTCGGCCTCCCCTCATTCCAGACGGAATCGGCAGAGGGGCGGGAAGGTGTCGGCGGGAAGGGGTCGAGGAGGCGAGCGCCAGCGTGGTGGCGAAGGGGTGGCGCGGACGATGTTGGTGAGTGGCGTCGGGGCGGTACGGCGAAGACGGGTTTGATCCCGGTGGCGTCGGGTCCTTGCC
>NC_041381.1:654371115-654380831 GCF_002162155.2 Triticum dicoccoides
GCGATGTGGGGCGATGGCGGGGCAGTTGCCCGATCCAGATGGGGAGGAGAAGGGGATCGGGGAGAAGTGGGGTAGTGTGGTGGGCTAGGGTTTGACCAGGGTGGGGTTATGGTGGAGTGAGGGGGCGGCCTGGGCCGGTTTGGGCCGGCCTGGCTAGCAGCTGGGCTGACTGGCCTAGTGGGGGGGTTCCCTTTTCTTCTATTTTGTTTTGTTTTTACCTTTTATTTACTTTACCTTTTCTGTTTTATTTTAGTTGCAGTTTATTTTTTTGTTTTAGTAAATACCAAAGTGGCACCTAAATTGTTCTTACAAATTAAGCCACAACCACAAAATGCTTCATCCCTAAATAATATAGTTTAATATTTTACAAAACACAAAAGGCATTTAATTAATTTCTTTTGCTGCTGTTTTATTTTCCTTTGAGCATTTAAACATTTTATAAAAATGTGGTTTCACCTCCATAATTACCTATGTATTATTTGGTTCACTCCGAACATTTAAATTTTAATATTTGAAAACTTTTATTGTTTGCTCGATTTTGTATTTGAAATTCGAACCGGTTTTTGAACTAACCCGAGATTAACTACAGTGACAAAGGTGACGTGGCATCATTAGTGGGGATTACTGTAGCTTAATCACCCGGGCGTCACAGGCATGCTTGTCACACGAATGCAGGAATGTATAAAAGGTTATTTTCCTCTCGTTGAACATAAAGGGAGGTTGTGTAGCTGGTTAGCCTGTTCGCTCATCAAACTTGAGGTCTCGGGTTCGATAACTACACTTGAGCATAATTTGCCAGGAGGATTCTTTGACTTGTCAAAATGGATGGATACGGAGCTATACGATCTCGTAGTGACCGTAGTGACCGTATAATCACCTCATCACGTATAAGCTGCAACCTCGGCACTTGTTTTCTAGGGTTTGCACGCTTCGCACTCTCTCTCCAGTATATATATACACGTTGGAGCCTCAGTGCTTGTAGTTGCTCTCTTCAATCTCTCTTGCCCTCTCCAGATCTAAACAAGACTTCGTTGGCCTCTCTCTCCCCTCACTGCTTTTCAAAGAGCCGGCATGATCCGTCCGCCGGGAAGGGAAGGAGCCTAAACGCTGTCGTCGTCGGCGAGGGAGGGAATTCACTACCGGCGCAGCTGTTCACTTTCACCCAGCGGCGCCGCGGGAGGGCCTCCGACCCCTTCTTCTTCGTCGCCGTCCCGTCGCCCACCGAACCACGCCCCAAGAACCTTAAGGTATAATTTACTTACTCCAAATGCATTGCTCTAGCTGCATGTATACCATGTATCTAGGACGTGGTTCAAAGAGAAAAGGAGTGGGAAAAGTTGTATATAGCATGAATCTAGGACGTGGTTCAAAGAGGAAATGAAGGGGGAAAGTTGTATAGCATGAATCTCGGACGTGGTTCAAAGAGGAAAGGAATGGGGGAAAGTAGTGGGGAAAGTTGTATCGCATAAATCTAGGATGTGGTTCAAAGAGGAAAGGAAGGGGCAAAAGTACTAGTACAGACTGGCTATCCAGCACCTATGTTGGTCGAAAAGGGGAAACAATGACAAACGCAGTACGCACATCTGTAAGGAACTGATCCTTTGTTTTGGGGGACAAGGCTGTAGAGTTTGGGCAGGATTAGATTTGATGCACTCACATAGGGAAAGGTGTCTAAATATAAAAAAATTGGGACCAACACAAATATGCTCCTTGGTTGTTTGTTCTTTGTTGCAACAGACTGTGCATGACCACAGTACATCGGTAGATGCACAAGGTGTTGGTGCATCCACTGTCCCGTGCAACTCACTAGATGTTGTTAATCTAAGGCCCTGTTTGGTTAAGAACTCCCTAGTCCCTACCTACTTGGTTCCAGGGACTAAACATGGACTAGAGGTTATTAAATGACATGCTAAAAGACCATGTTGCCCCAAGTAATGAACTAATAGAGACAAGGTGCGATGCGTGGCAGGGGCTACTGTTGGAAAAACTCCCAAAAAGACTCCCTCGGGGTTTTCTTTTTTTGTCCCAAATGCCCACTTTTAGTCCCTAAAAGTCCCTCCTGTTCGGTTTGGATGGGACTGACACAGAGTTTTTTAGTCCCTACACCAAAATGTCCCTGTAAACAAACACCCTGTAATAATGCCGCTGGAAAATTGATGCAATGCCACAGTTAAATGTAAATTACATGTTCAACGAATTTTATTGTTAATATAATCTCTATGTTAATATTAATCAATGCCACCATTTGAGAAATGCTATTGTCCCTTTCTTTCCCATTTAGATAAGGTAGATGCTTATTTTTGTTGGCTTCTGTGTCATCCCCCGTTATTGACCACTAATTGTTTCCTTCGTAGAAATTACGGTGAAAATACGTTTTTCGCCATTTTCGAAACTGACTTAAAACCGTAAAGAATTGGGAGAAACAATACATACCGAAAAGTTTCGTATTTGTTCAAGCTTACCAACGCCATATCATTTGCTACAGTCGGACGCGCGGTAAAAAAATAGCTCGAAAATACGAACTCAGTAGGACTTGGACCATTTTCTAAATTACTCTTAAACCATTCAAAATTAGAAAAAAACTTTCGAGATGAAAAAGTACCGCATTTACATAAGCTTTCCAAACCCATATCATATGCCTCCATTGGATTAGCCATTTAGAAATGACATCGAAAAAACGAACTCAGGTGTTTAGTTTACAAAATTTTACGTTTTTTCAAATTACTCTTTAACCATAAGGAATTAGAAAAAACTTTTAACATGTGGAAGGAGCGGTTTTGCACCAGCTTTCCAACGCCATATTACATGCCTCATTTCGATAAACGGTTTAGTAATGCGATCGAAATTACGATTCACGTTTTTTGTGTGAAAAAAACGGTTTTCAAAACTGCTCTTAAACCGCTTACGTTTTGCGAAAAATTTAACTTGGGTCATGATACTCGTGTCCATAGCTTTCCAACTGTATATAGCAAGCCCTATTTGGGCAATGTTGTGGGAAGTTCAACCTAGCACAGCGGGAAGTTCAGGTCGAACAACTCAGGCAGTAAAATCGCAAAAAACGTGAGTTCTTCACGACCCGAGTGCAAAATCCGCCTATGAGCAAGATTCCTATCTAAAACGAGTATTTAGTTGCTAAACGGTTTAGAAATGCGATCGAAAATATGATCCACGTTTTTTGTATGAAGAAAAAACGGTTTTCAAAATTCCAATAAAGGTCGGGTTCGTACAGAGGGAAGTTCAGGCGCGTGTACAAACAAAAATACGTCACAGAAGTTCAACGTGAAAATAGCATTAAGTTCAACTACTACGCTGAATGAATTTCAGATGAAAAACTTTCAAAATCGTCACGAGTATGAAAAAATGATCAACACGGGAAAGTTGCGTGTTTACAGCAGCTTTCCATCGGTATATCACCCGCTCAATTCTCATGAGTGGGATGGAGGGCTACAGGCAGTGGATGAAGATCTACAAGAAAAAAAATCATGTGAAAAATAGAGTGAAGTTCAGGTACACGCACCGAGAAGTTCAGGTTCTTCACACGGTGCATTTTTGAAGAATCTGTTTCGCGTAGAGGCAGAACGAATGATCCCGCCTTTTTCGGAATTACTTGAAAACGGCTAGGAATCAGAGAAAACCATCAACATGAAAAAGTTTCGCATTTTCCATAGCTTTTCAACGGTATATTATTTGCCCAATTCCGATAAAGTTCGTAGAAATTACGGTGAAAATACGTTTTTCGCCATTTTCGACATTGACTTAAAACCGTAAAGAATTGGGAGAAACAATACATACCAAAAAGTTTCGCATTTGTTCAAGCTTTCCAACGCCATATCATTTTCTGCATTCGGACGCACGGTTAAAAAATTAGCTCGAAAATACGAACTCGGTAGGACTTGGACCATTTTCGAAATTACTCTTAAACCATTCAAAATTAGAAAAAAACATTCAAGATGAAAAAATACTTCACCTCGTTGCCATTGTGACCTTTTGTTGCACTGCACAAAACACTTTTGTTTTAAGAGTGTTTTGTGCAGTTCAACCAAAATGTCACACCGACAATGTTGCTTGATTGCTTGATCTTAGTGGAACTGCAGAAGAGGAGATCTTACTTCCCATCCGTGTTGGCAAATTTGGTTCAGATCTTCTTCTTGTGAGTTGTTTGAATTCCGCATCATGAGAGGTCAGTACTAGCTTCTTTCACATGATTCTATAGTGTGCTTTCATATGTTGTGCTACTTGTATGATAATGTTGCTTGATTTTAGTGAACTGCACAAATGGAGACAAGACTTCCAATCTGCATGTGCACCGTAATATCCCATTGAGGTAAGATAAGGAAATTTCACAACTGTTGGCCTGTATTTTGCCGCTTTCATCAGAAAATAAATGTCATTGTTTAGTGCTATACTTGTGCTTCCTAATTGACATGCCAAATCTTACATTGAAGGCAAAGCTTGTCTGTTATTGAACCAAGTGATGAAGGGGAAGAACAAGCGGAAAAACAAAAATCAACTCCCGGTGGTGTAATGAAGCACTGGAACTGTGATGACACAAGTAATGATATAGTTTTGCATCTTAATTTATTGCTATGGCTGGAACGAGCAATTGTTTTGCCACCGATTTGCTGACACTCTTAATGTAATACGTAATTATCTCTACTTGTGCAAACAAGGATCTTCTTTGAAGATACCATATATTTTAGTGGAACTGCACAAAAAGATGTTGGAAACATTAAACTAATCGAGGAGTATATAGTAAGCATGGCCACCATGGTAGATAGCAACAGATGGTTCTGGAGAAGTGCTTGATCTGTATGCTCTACACAATAAGCCTCCTGACAAAGGTTGGTACTTGCCCACTAATTCATCCATGTGATTGAGCTTTGTCATCTATATTGGTGTTGTGCTACTGTTTAGATACTGTCATGAAAAAGTGGTATTGTCCTTGAGAATTGCTTCATTTGTGTTGTTTTAAATATTTCCTTTCCTATTTTCGAGCAAATAGGGATGCTAGCATTTAGTTGTCCTCTTGTCTTTGCACAACAGGATCATCTTCCTCTGAAGAAGAATATGGAGTACGTGAAGTGACTAGTTCCGATTATGCCAGGATGAAGAAGCCCTGTCTATCTTCTCATCAGAAGGAGCAGTTGAAGGACGGTTAAATTACTCCCCACAAGACCAAACTAACTTCAGCTCAGAAGGACTGACAAATCTCTATTTTTTGTTGTGATGCACGAATATAATGTTGTTCTAGGATTCTCATCAGAAGGAGCAGTTGAAGGATGGTTACATTACTCCCCACAAGACCAAACTAACTTCATCTCAGAAGGCGTTGCAACATATAAGGGCGAAATCATACAAGCTACCCGTGAATTTGGTTGATTTTGGTGGAACTGCACAAAAAGAACAACTCGTTTATTTAGCACGAGGTGCCATGTCAATGTCCGAACTGATGGCAAACCCTGCCCATTCCACAATCGTAGGCATTTGATATTTTGGAATGGGACAACCTTGTCAAATTTTTCTCATTTATTTTAAGACATGTGTTTGATATTTTCGAATGCGACGCCCTAGCTGTCAGCAGCGTCGATCAATTTTTTCTTTATTCTTTAGGTGTGAAGTAAATATTGCTTGTGACATGTGAGTCGCTGAGATGCATAATCATCATTGTTTTGAATGATCTCTATGAATTGCCAGCCCTGTGTGTTTGATTGCAATGTACAGAAATGCTAAAAAGCTGCTCAAACTCTTTGTACTCCTTCTGTTCCTTTTTACTTCGCACATTGTGAAAGTGCATACTTTTTTGTATAAGATTGGTCAAAGTACCGGAGGGAGTACATGTGAAACTGCAGACAAAAATTGTATAGAAAGGACCGGAGGGAGTACATGTGAAACTGCTGCAAATGAGGTGATCACCCTGGGAATAATGCTAGTACATATTGTTTTGCATGTTCATCCAATGCCGGTGATACAGGAATCCGAACTCGAAATAAATTCATTCATACACAGTCGGGTTTCATATAAACATGCGGATTTCATTACATTTCATAGATTCTTCAACTAAAAAGGGGTGCGCTGGAGGTATAATTAATTAACCGAAGCTACCCACCGGTGTCCCGCTGAGCCGAACAAAAGCTTTAGTGACTTAACTGCAGGTGCAGTTGCATAACTGACATGTGGCCTGTTGGGCCAATGTGTCAGCCAGCCAACTGCACCAGCAGCTAAGTAGAAGCAGCGTTCTTCTCCAGCGCAGCTCTCCGACTCCACGTCACCGCCAAGAAGCTAACTGGCCGTCAATGGTCAACCCGCCTAGCTTGGCTTCAACTGGAGGGTAGTAGCGATGGCCTTACTTGGACCCGAGTGGTGGTGACCTACCGTGTTCTACTCTTCCTCATTTTCTGTCTGGCGCGGCCTCGTTGGCAGTGGGGCAGGGCCTCGGCGAGCCGGTGATGTCCTCTGTCTCGTTGCCGGCGGGCGGCGCCTAGGCGGAGCGGTGGAAATCCTCCCCCACGTCACTGGCAGGGTGGGGCCTCGGCTGAGCCGGCGATGTCCTCTGCCTCGTTGTTGGCGGGGCGGGGCCTCGGCGGAGCCGGCGGTGTCGTCTGCCTCGTTGTTGGCGCCGCAGGGCCTCAGCGGACCAGGGCCTCGTTGATGCCAGCGGAGCGGCGACTCGTCGGAGCCGGCATTGTCCTCTGCCTCGTCCTCGGTCTCGCCTAAAAGTGCCTCGCCCGCTTCATCACCCTCTTTGTAGGCGACCGCAGCCTCTGCCACCCTCATGCGGTACCGCTAGCGCTCGAGGCAGCCATTGCGGGCGGAACGGTACGATTCAAGCAGTACCTCCTGCTCCGCCCTCTCCGCGGTGATCTGCTCCTCCGCCTGCAGGTGCTCATGGAGGAGATGGTGGTTGTAGGTGGCGTCGGCCTGCGCCTCCCAGAACTGCTCCTCACGTAATTGTTTTTAATATTCATACAAAAAAGTGTACATTCACATCTAAAACACTGGAGGTTCATTAAAAAAACTGTATGTTACTCTATTATTTTTTCTTCCCATTCTCCTCCCAAACCTTCTTATCTGGGCTCAAGTCATCATGCGCTCAAGCCGTAAAATATAGCCCATGAGGCATCACATATGGGCCTTTTTTTTCCTGAAAGGGCCATGTGAATATTCTAGAACATAGCAGAGGCAACACCAGTCTACTGTTCATGGCGAATCCGGTTGATCTTAGACCTTGGATTTTGGAGACCAACGGTTATGATTGAAGCTCTGGATCCATCTCAAAACTGATACACTATATATAATAAAAAATAAAATAAATATAAATATAAATATATATAATAAGCAGTATATATATAGATATAGATATAGATATAGATATAGATATATAAAACTATAATTTATTTTGCTTCCTGCTGGTTTGCTGACATCACGGTCCCACACCATTGTCAACCTATGTAGTCAATAAACGAGAGAATTGCACAAGAAGCAGCCGACAGCTGGGACCAAGCAGCTCGAGAAATATTTGTGTTTTTGAGGTATGAGCACTATAGAGTTTTTTGATGTTTAGCCCAGATATTAATTTTTCTCCTCTGAACAACAACGAAAACATCGCTGCAGGTATTAACTGGGCGGGCTGTGGCCCGTCTAGCCCAGGCCAGATATCCAGCCCAGATATTAAAAATTTTCAAGTTGAAAATGGCTAGCCCAGCTATACTTTTTTTAGGAATACCCAGACAAGGTCAAGTTGTTATTCTCCGTCCCACTGGGCTGCAAATCTTTCCTAGGAGGGATGCATTAGGCTTAACAAGAAAATGGGCTTTAAGAAATAATAAATGGGATGTAATTATAAAAACTGGGCAGTAACTATAAAAAATGCACCGAACACGTAATTACTTTATAAAATATTATTTTTGGATATTGAAAATTTTAATTTCATTAATTGTTGCGAGCGCAATGTTTCGTTGGATTTTTACGTAATATAAATTTATATTGAAATTGTATTTAATATGACTAGAAATTTTGGAATAAAAATATTTCGGATCCCATCAAAATGTGGGAAATTTTATTGAATTCTGTTTTAACGGTTGGTTGAAATGGGTTGTACTTTTAACAAACTGTAAATGGGCTGTAGTAAATTCCATTAGAATTCAAAAATGGGCTGCACATTCTTACAAATCTCAAATGGGCTATAAGTTCCCTGCCACACACTTCTGGCCTTACTAAGTTGACGCGTCCCCTAAAAAAACAGAGTTGACGCGTATGCAAGGCTTTGTTAACTTATAGTCAACACACGGTTCTAGCAGCAGTGGCCGTTGGATGTCCATCCAACGGATGCCGTGCTTCTTCTTCAATCTCGGATATTCTAGCTTCACCCTCCCAAAAAATGATTCATCCCCCTGACATCTGGGACGCACCATTTTCGAAGCTGACCTATGGGCCTACTAAGTTGACGTACCAAGGGCTTTGTCAACTTAGTCAAAATAAACGATTCTAGCTGCAGTGACCGTACGATGTCCATCCAACGGCTATCGTGCTTCTTGAACCTCTGGTCTTCTTGCTCCAGCCGCCCAAAGCAGCGCCGGTCATGCCGCCTGCTCCTGCCTCTCGTGGCCGGTTGTGCTGCCGCGGAGGCCTCACCGCCCCTACTACTCCCACCATTGGCCAGGCCATCCCTCCACTCACCCACACCCCCTGTTATTCTGCGGCGATGGCAGCGCAGCCGAACCAGTGAACCCGCGTACTCCTCTCCGCGTGTGCATCCACTGCCGCGTCTTCCCTGGCTCCGCGTCGTCCCCTTTCTAGGCCTCGACGTCGTCCACCGCCGTGGTGCTCTCGGCGCGGCATGGTCAACATGGTCAAGGAACGACTTCCATCGGACGCGGACTGTACGTGGAGAAGCTGACAGCTGGGTACGCCACACCATCGGAAGTGCCTCCTTATTACACGCAAAATAATTTTCCTCCACCTGACAGCGGGGACCCACCGGACGGGCCACCGTATTTCATGAAAAAAACGATTCGCCCCCTGACTGCTAGGACCCACCAGCTACATCTTTGCACGCAAGGAAGTGCGTCCGAAAAAAATGATTCGCCCCCCTGACTGCTGGGACCCACCAGCTACATCTTCGCACGCAAGGAAGTGCATCCAGGAAAAAAATGATTCACCCCCCTCACTGCTGGGACCGACCAGCCACACCTTCGCACACAAGGAAGTGCGTTCGGGAGGAGTGTGGCGTACCGCAAAACGGACAAAACGGACCACCTACGGTTGAAACGGGGGTCCTGTTGATCGGGAGGGGTGTGGCGTACCGCAAAACGGACGAAACGGACTTGTGTTGGAGCGCTACTGTCGAAACGGGGGTCCTGTTCATCTGGAGGGGTGTGCCGTACCGCAAAACGGGACTCCACGGGATACTGTTCATCTCCACCGTCGACCTCCTCTAGCCTCCACGGGCTACTGTTCATCCACCATCGACCTCCTCCACCCTCCACCTGCGACTGTTCATCCACGGGCTCCTGTTCATCCAGCCTCCACCGCGCGCTACTCCATCAGCTACTGTACAACCACCCCTCTCGACGGGCTCCTGTTCAACCACTCCTCCACGGGCTACTGCTCATCCACCCCTCCACCGTCTACTGTTCATCTAGCCCTCCACGGGGTCGTCCTGTTCATCCTGCCCTCCACGGGGTCTTGTTCATCCAGCCCAAAACGGCTCGATCGAT
>NC_041381.1:654381154-654415097 GCF_002162155.2 Triticum dicoccoides
GCAACGCTCACGGTTCATCCAGAGAGGCAGCATCGATCGGCTTCAGTTAGCAGCAGTAGCGAAGGAATCGATCGCTCGGGTTCAGTAACGTGTAGCCTGCAGTGCAATCGCTCAGGTTCAGTTAGAGCCCAACGCCTCGCTTGGGTTCAGTTAGAGCCAACGCCTCGCACACACGCGCGTACGTGTACGAGAGAAACGCGCATCGCTCGGCCCCCGACCACCCATCATAACCGGGAACTCCCCGAAATTTTCCTCGCCCTTGCTTCTACCGCGTTTTTTCCATCATGGATGGCCCAAAGAATGTCATGCAGCTCCGTCTCCGGCCCGCCCAGGATGAAAAGCCCATTTTTTGTCATGATTTTTTTTCATAGAAGTAGGAGCCCACCACATCTATGATGATACCGGGTTTTGTCACAATTATCGTCATAGAAGTGTCATATGTATGACAGAAAAAAAATTCGTTTGGCCCAAAATGTCACGGATGTGTCTTTTTTTTGTAGTGACTCTTTGTCCTAGAACAGCACCAACATAATAATCACTAGCATCACACATAAGCTCAAAAGGCAAGTTCCAATCAGGTGGTTGAACAATAGGTGAAGTAATTAAGGCTTTCTTGAGTGTTTCAAAGGCTTCCAAGAAATCATCATCAAACACAAAGGGAATATCCTTTTGTAAAAGATTTTTAAGAGGCCTATAAATTTAAGAGAAGTCTTTGATAAACTTCTTATAGAAACCAGCATGACCAAGGAAGTATGAATACCTTTGATATCTTTAGGACATGGCATTTTCTCAATTGCATCAACCTTTGATTTGTCCACCTCAATGCCTCTTTCGGAAATTTTATGGCCCAAAACAATACCTTCGTTAACCATAAAGTGGCACTTCTCCCAATGCAAGACAAGATTTGCTTGTTCACATCTCTGCAAAACTCGATCAAGATTGCTTAAACAATCATCAAAAGACTTCCCATAAACATAGAAGTCATCCATGAAAACCTCAACAATCTTTTCGCAAAAGTCAGAGAATATAGCAGTCATACATCTTTGAAAGGTAGCAGGTGCATTACATAGACCAAAAGGCATACGTCTATAAGCATAAGTTTCAAAAGGACAAGTAAAAGTAGTCTTTTCTTGATCATGTCGTGAAACATGTATTTGTGAAAAAACAAAATATCCATCAAGGAAGCATAAATGTGTGTGTTTAGATAATGTTTCTAGCATTTGATTAATAAAAGGCAGAGGGTAATGATCTTTTCTAGTTGCTTTGTTTAATTTTATATAATCAATTACCATTCTATAGCCTGTGACAATTCTTTGTGGAGTGAGTTCATTCTTATCATTAGGAACAACAGTTATACCTCCCTTCTTAGGGATACAATAAACATGCCTTACCCATCTACTATAATCTATATGATAGATTATACCTGCTTCCAGAAGTTTCAATATTTCCGTTCTTACCACCTCTTTCAGCTTTGGATTTAACCGACGTTGGTGATCAACAACGGGGTTAGCATCAGATTCCATATTAATCTTGTGCTGGCATAAAGTGGGACTAATGCCCTTAAGATCACCAAAATTATAACCAATAGCAGCTATGTGCTTCCTTAGAACTTTCAATAATCTTTCTTCTTCATGTTATGAAAGGTTAGCACTGATAGTAACATGATATATCGTTTTCTCATCAAGATAAGCATATTTCAAAGTGTTTGGCAATTGTTTTAATTCAAACACAGGATCAGCTTTAGGTGGAGGAGGACCTCCTAGAGTTTCAATAGGTAGATTGTGTTTAAGCAGAGGTTGTTGTTCGAAAAAGATTCTATCTATTTCACTTATTTCACGCATTGATGTCGCTTGAAGCTACGTCGGTATTTCCCCAAAGAGGAAGGGATGATGCAGCACAATGGTGGTAGGTATTTCCCTCAGTTATGAAACCAAGGTTATCGAACCAGTAGGAGAACCAAGCAACAAAACATAAACAACCCACGCACACAAAGAACAACACCTCGCAACCCGACGTGTTAAAGGGGTTGTCAATCCCTTTCGGGGTACAACACCTCAAGATAGGCAAAGGACGTGAGATAAATTTGTCGATGGGATAAATAGATCATGGAACAAATAAATTGAAGCAAGGTATTTTTGTTTTTTTGTAGTTAAATAGATCTGAAAATAAACGCAAGGAAAAAGTGGATCGCAAGGCAAAATATATGAGAAAGAAGACCCGGGGGCCGTAGGTTTCACTAGTGGCTTCTCTCGAGAAAAATAGCAAACGATGGGTAAACAAATTACTGTTGGGCAATTGATAGAACTTCAAATAATCATGACGATATCCAGGAAATGATCATTACATAGGCATCACATCCAAGATTAGTAGACCGACTCCTTCCTGCATCTACTACTATTACTCCAAACATCGACCGCTATACAACATGCATCTAGTGTAATAAGTTCATGCAAAAACGGAGTAATGCAATAAGAACGATGGCATGATGTAGACAAGATCCGTTTATCTATTGTGGCAGATATGGAACACATCTTTTTATCCTTAGTAGCAACGATACATACGTGTCGGTTCCCTTTCTGTCACTGTGATCAAGCATCATAAGATCGAACCCACTACCGGGCACCTCTTCCCATTGCAAGATAAATAGATCAAGTTTGCCAAACAAAACCCAAATATCGGAGAAGAAATACGAGGCTATAAGAGATCATGCATATAAGAGATCAAAGAACTCAAATAACTTTCATGGATATAAAAGATATAACTGATCATAAACTCAAAGTTCATCAAAACCCAACAAACACACCGCAACAAGGACTTACATCATATGGATCTCCAAGAGACCATTGTATTGATAATCAAGAGAGAGAGAGAGAGGAAGCCATCTAGCTACTAACTATGGACCTGAAGGTCTGCAAAGAACTACTCATGCATCATCGGAGAGGCACCAATTGTGACACTCCAAAAAATTTATGGTTTTTGTTTCCAGCAAGAGCCTTGCTTGGTTTAAAGAAGGTCATTTAAACCCTTCTTAAAAACCTCTCTTCTGAGTTTTTCTTCTCAAAATCTTTTCCTGGATTTAGTTTCTTCTAAAAAGAAAACCTTTTTGGTTTTGGGGTTTTCTTTGGTTATGATCCATTCTTGTTTTACCATTGCCTCTTGTGGTAAAATTCTCCCAAAACCCCTCCTTCCACTTTGGGACAACCCAAACATCCTGTCCTAACTAATTAAATCCATTTTTGGATTTTATCTCATTTATTTCTTTCCCCAAAACAATTCTGTCCTTTGTTTTGAGCCTAGGTGATTTGCAAAGCAAGTACCTTAATGCCTTTGAACTTTGACCTCAACTCAACTCCTCTGGATAGTCCTTAGCACCCACAACCTAGAACCATCAAGATTCACTCTTCTTCTTTTCAAGTTTTTCAAAATTCACCCTCTGCAAGTTTGGACCAGATTTGTCAAATTTTGTGAAATTCATATCTACTCTTCTCCAAAAATTCCACCAAAATTCAGGCAACCTCCAGTTGCAATGAGAGACCACTCCACCAAAAACCAGCTCAAGGAAAAATCCACACATGCCAAAATCATTCTGTCGAACACCTGGCCTGCACTGTTACTGTACATCTTCAGAAAATTCAGTAAGTTCAGTGTCGTTTCTTCGTCAGAGTTCAGTCACGCATCGACTGTGCGCCTGGCGCGTTGTGCACGGCTCCTCCTCCCTGTCCGGAGCACCACACGCGCACTTGGCTCATTCCTGGCGTCGGTGGCACCCTGTCCTGCCTACGCCGGCGTGTTCCGCGGCGGCAGAACCCCGTGGCGGCCGACAGGGGGGCACCCTGCGGCGTAACGCTGTTCGGCACCGCCCAAACCGCCTGAGAGCTCCGCGTGGCCATCTCCCTTGCCAGCGCACGCATGCAGCACCGTCGTCGTGGCCTGGCACGCTCAGGGCGCTCTCTCTGCCGCTGACGTGCCGTACGGCCGTTCCGTCGGGGACAGGCCCTAACCACCCCCCTTGTTGGGTTAGACACTGGAATGGAGCCAGTGCTCCGTCTAGGCGATGCTCAAGCCGCTAAACCAACCGTCCAGCCACAGCGCCGCCGTAATCGCTTGCCGGACTTATCCCATACGCGGCAACCGCCTCGGGCCGGCTATAAATAGCTCCTCCGAGCTCGCTCTCGCCCCCGGACAACTCCACCACCTCACCAGACCCCGCCCAGCCATTGGAAGAGCCTCGAGGGGCCCTTATTCCTCCACTCAGGCCACCTTCGTCCGCCTCAGGCTCCGGGAGCGTTCTCTCCGGTGAGAACTCCTCCACTGCCGTAGTCTTGCCCGTAGTCTAATGGCACCTCTAGGAGACTAACCCCCACTCCAATTTGACCCCCGCAGCTCTCTCCGGTGAGGTCCACGACTACCCGAACCACCGTCCGCCGGAGCAAGGGCCACCGTCGACACAGTGCTCGTCGGCGACCACCACCAGCACCCACCGACGCGGAAGGACGTACTGAACACGGAGGTACCACCAGATCCCCTTGCCTCGCCGTGGATCGCCGTCGGCGACCACCGCAGATCTCGGGCGTCGACGAGCCCCGTCTCCCTCGTTTGAATATTCAAACCTGATGGGTGGGACCCGCCTATCAGCCTCTCATCCTTTTGTTTTAAACGAATCGTTTTCTGGACTTTTCTGCAGAACCCTCTAAGAGTTTTCTGTTTCATTACAGAAAGGTCCCTGAATCAAAACCCTTATAACTTTTAATCAGAAAAGGATTTTTGTTTGATTCTTTTTCTATTCTCTTTAAAATTGTGTCTAGTTTTTTATCAGATTTATTTGAGAATTTATTTGGATTACTTTTGTGCACCTCGCGGTATTTATGTTACGTGCGTATTTTCTTATACCGTAGATACCGGAGGAGGTGACGGAGCCGCTAACTTCACCCAGTTAGGCTCCAACTACTCCGAACCAGGCAAGCATGTTTGAACTCTTGATATGATGAGTGTTGGTTGCATGTTTGCATTTAGGAGTTTCATGGCATGTTTATGAACATTTCTTTGAAAGTTATATTTCATGCACAGAAGTGGAAAGTAAGTTTCGGAAAGCCATATGTTGTTGGATACATATTTGCATGGCCATGTGATGGCATGAGGATGGGTAAGATGGCAGTGTTGTGGCATGCCAGTTTTACACCAGTCTATTTTGACTTCAGTGTCATCATGAATCAAATCACATTCCCATTCATTTCCATTCATGTACTGCCACATGTTTTCCGCAAGGAATATAGCTTAGTAAGTTGCAAACCGTTTTCCTAGTACACACCAAATATAGAGGCCGAGATGAGGGTTCCATGGCCCTGGATTAAAGCCCGTCATCCGGTCAGGGGGCATGGGTGTTTCCGGTTGGGACCGAGAGGGGGGCACCCCTTAGAGCACGCGTATAGAAATTTGATCCCATGCTATTCGAGGTTGTGACCTCCCCGTCTCAAAGTTTTTCTTGGACGCTGTCTAGGGTGATCCCTGGCATCGTGAGGTGGAATGGGTGTGTACTGGTTAAACGTGTTTCTACCGAAATACCATAAACGGAACTAGTCCTTCGTGACTACGGAAATCCGTTGGCTGTGGTTAGTTAGTACAAACTCTGCAGAGTCACAAATCCTTTAAATCATCTTGTACATGTCCATGTACTGTGTTCATCTTATCTTGTCAGATATCAGCCTCAGTGACAAAACCCGGTGGACTACATGAGTGTTAAATCCGGTTAACAGTTTATTCTTGTGGATGGACTAACCCGTTATTTACCGTTGATACAAGCCCTTTCTGTGATGTCGCTCAGACGTCCGACTGTGGCATTTCTTTTACAAGCCCTTTCTGTGATGTCGCTCAGACGTCCGACTGTGGCATTTCTTTTACAAGCCCTTTCTGTGATGTCGCTCAGACGTCCGACTGTGGTATTTCTTTTACAAGCCCTTTCTGTGATGTCGCTCAGACGTCCGACTGTGGCATTTCTTTTACAAGCCCTTTCTGTGATGTCGCTCAGACGTTCGACTTTGGCATTTCTTTTACAAGCCCATTCTATGATGTCGCTCAGACATCCAACTGTGGCATTTCTTTTACAAGCCCTTTCCGTGATGTCGCTCAGACGTCCGACTGTGGCATTTCTTTTACAAGCCCTTTTTGTGATGTTGCACAGACGTCCGACTGTGGCATTTCTTTTGTAAGCCCTTTATGTGGTGTCGCTTAGACGCCCGACTGTGGCATGAGCTTTATTTGTTTACCTTTCGAGGCGTCGCTCCAGACACCCGATCGGTTTTCATGTTATTTGTTTTACTTACCAATTCATGCAAAAATATTATTATTGGATCGAGCATCATTATTTTGCTCAGGACGCATTCATGCATACATTTGTTATATCCCTTGTCCGAACTGTCTTGCGAGTACTTTCAAAGTACTCACCTGGCCTGTTGATTTGGCCAGATGTTGATGAAGGCAATCTCATGGATGAAGAGTTCGATAGCGAGTCCGACGCCTAGAGGAGTCCCAGTCAGTCCCGTGCGATCCTGCATTTGGTCACTGTATTATATCCTCTTCCGCCACCCCAGAAATAAATTCATCGAGCCTCACCTCGATGCTCGATGAGGTGCCAGTTAGGGGTCAAGTTATCCACCACCACTTTTATCTCGAGCTAGTAGCATGTCACCACACCCCTGTGTCATAACCGCCCTTATGTAAGATATTGGCGAGTTTGTAATAAATTGTTGAGCAGCCTCAGCTCAACCCTGTAATATATTTAATGCTATTGGGCCTCTGTTTATCAAGTATTTGTCTACCAGTGAGGATAACTTTTCCTATACTGGGATCAAAAGATCGATTTTCTCAATAAGTATTTTATTGAAAAACCGGTCATGACATACTTGGTACCAGAGCCAGGCTGATTGTAGGAAGCCACTAGGTGCAATCGCTAATTGGTTATTAGCATGATAGAGTTTATTCATGTTTTTGCAAATGTAGTCATTTTTCTGACAGTCAGCATAAAATTTATGATCTGATCGCTCAGAATTTGTGCCTACTTTTGTAGATGGATGGCAACGACTGTGAGTCACAAATGTTCACCTACGTGCCTGAGGGGTTCGTCAAGCTCCTCTCCTTCATCGTTCAGGTCGTGATGGGGCCATCCGTGCGCCCAGTCTTCACACTTTATCCACACAAGATCAACGACAGTCTGACAATGCACCAGGCCGCAGTGCAATTCAGGGGAGGGCGTGCTGAGATACGCCGCTTCTGATTCTTGGGAGAGCCATGCCTACAGAAAGGCATGCTATGCATATGGCTGCCCGCGAGGCGATAGCTCGTCTTCGGGATGTCCTTCCTGCAATGAAGACCCGTTGCTACCGCTACCTTCCATGCCACGTGCCATACACCTGTCACTACTCATTCTCTTGCCCCAGAGGAGTGCGATACGAGGCCTTTGAGATGCTTGTCGAGTACCTCCGAGCCCTGGAGGCAGCCTTCGACAGCATGGTGGACGACCTCATAGCTGCCCGCATGGACTCAGTCCATGGCTGTGCCGCCAATAGGAGGGAACTTCTGCACACCGCTCCACCGCTGACGTTCATCTCGTTCTCAACTTCTCATTCACGTACCATTCTCGCCACTGCTCGTCGTCTGCCTACCACTGAGGAATTCAACCAAGCTATTGCACCCACTCCCGTTCGCTCTGCACCACTTATTGCACCCACTCCCATACGTGCTACTCCACCTATTCCACCCACTCATATTCGTGTTACTCCGCCTATGGCACCTGCTCCATCAGCTCAGCGCAGCGTTTCTCATCTGGAACCTATTAGCGAGGAGGAGGTTGAGTCCCCAGTGTCACTGCGTCTCACCCTCGGCAGGCCAAGGGAGATTCTCACCATCTCCGACTGAGCACGTTTAGACGCCATGGGATGTATCGACTTGTGTGATATGTTTATATGTACATAGGTTGTGAGAAGTAGCATGTTTGCGCATCATGTAGGATTTGGAGAAGTGCACTAGTCTCAATAACATGTCAGGATTATGTACGCATATCCTGAGTGATGTAACGTATAATTATGCCTGCGTGTAAGATATGTAATAGTCCTTCTCCGCACGAAATCGTGTATTTTAAAAAAAATCCTGGAGTTTTATGTGTGTTTTTATTGACTTTTGCGACTCTCTTTCTTGTCTTACGAGTTTCACAAAATATATCCCCAGAGTGAAAGATGTCTCATCTGTGGACGCGCTCTATGCCAAATCAGCCCGAAGAAAATTATGGCACACCACCAAACCAAAATTTCACCCAGGGACAGACAAGTCAACAGGACAATGAAACAGCATTTACCCAAGTGTGTCGTCTGTATGAACAGAGTCAGCAACAACACCAGGAAATGATGAACCAATTCATCAATATGGGAAATCACAGTGGTCAGTATCAGCAGCAATCCAAGTTGTCTGAGTTACAGAAGACGCGTCCCCCAACATTTTCTCATACTGACAAGCCTCTTGAGGCCGAAGACTGGCTTCGAGACATGGAGAGAAAATTAATTATTGCTCAGTGTTCAGATCGTGAAAAAGTATTGTATGCACCACATTATCTCACCGGAGCAGCTGCATCATGGTGGGAAAACTTCCTGCACATGCACCCCAACGAAAATGAAATAACCTGGGAGGATTTCAAGGAAGGTTTTCATGGGGCACACATTCCTAAGAGTGTTATGAAAATCAAGAAGAGAGAATTTGATGACCTCAAGCAAAGGACCATGACAGTGTCAGAATACAACAACCAGTTCACTCTGCTGTCTCCCTACGCCAATGAAGAGCGCATGACCAAGAGCAAGAAGATGGAAAAATTCCTGGAAGGCCTGGCACCCGCACTTAAATGCCAGCTGGTTGTGCATACCTTCCCAGATTTTAAAACACTGGTGGACAAGGCCATTACTCTGGAAAATGAGCGACGCAGCTCAGAAGATTTCCGCAAACGCAAAAGGGACCAGTCTACTTTTGCTCGCAACCCCAGAAGCAAGACGGAATTTCAGAAGGGTGGTACACACAAAACCCCAACGAATAATTCATGCCCAATCAAGAATTTCCATGCAAGGGACAAGGAGTTCACATATTGCCCATGCGTTACTTGTTACGCTTGTGGAGAAGAAGGGCCCTATGCCAAGCAGTGCCCCAAGCCAAGGAACGCAACCCCAAAGCCTAACAATGGTGGCAATAATTCAGCGCCAAAGTGAAACAATTTCAACCCCAATAACAACGACCGGAAGGGTCACCAGAACCACGTGACCAAAGAGGAAGCACAGAATGCCCCAGATATCGTACTCGGTACGTACCCCGTCAACACAATACCTACCATGGTTTTGTTTGATTCTGGAGCTTCTCACTCATTCATTTCGAAGAGTTTTGCTTTGCAAAATAATTTTTCGATGCTTCCCTTGGAAAAATCCATGATCACCAAGTCCCCTGGGATTAAGCAAGTGACCCAGAGTTACTGTCAAGGTGTGGTTATTGAATTTGAAGGATTGAAGTTTTACGCCAACCTTATTGTATTGGAAAGCAAAGGACTGGATGTCATCCTAGGGATGGATTGGTTAACCACCAACAAAGGTTTTATTGACTGCTTCAACCGGACCGTGATGCTCACACACCATCACGGGAAGACAATAAAAGTTTCAGCCAAAGAGAGACAAATACCTTGGCAACCGAGATTAAACAAGGTGGACGTTTCTGAGCTGAACAAGGTTCCAGTAGTGTGTGAATTTCCAGACATATTTCCAGAAGAACTACCCGGCATGCCACCGGACCGAGAGATAGAATTCAGCATTGAGCTAGCACCCGGAACCGCTCCCATTTACAAGAAACCATACAGAATGGCACAGTCCGAATTGGTAGAATTGAAGAAGCAAATAAAAGAATTATTGGAGAAAGGATACATACGAGCCAGTTCCTCACCTTGGGGTTCTCCAATTTTATTTGCCAAGAAAAAGGATGGAACACTGAGATTGTGTATTGACTATCAAGCTCTTAACATGGTCACAATCAAGAACAAATACCCAATGCCCAGAATAAATAATTTATTTGATCAGCTCGCACATGCCAAAGTCTTCTCAAAAATTGACTTGAGATCGGGATACCACCAATTAAAAGTGCGAACAGAAGATATTCCCAAGAAAGCCTTCACTTCCAGATATGGACTGTATGAGTTCACAGTAATGCTGTTTGGGCTAACCAACGCCCCTCCATATTTTGTTCACCTCATGAACAAAGTATTTATGAAGTATATGGACAAGTTTGTTGTGGTATTCATCGATGATATTCTGATATACTCCAAAACACCAGAAGAGCACGCCGAGCATCTCAGGATTGTACTCGGAGAACTCAGGAAACATCAACTGTACGCCAAATTCAGCAAATGTGAATTTTGGCTAAGACAGGTGGGTTTTCTAGGCCACGTGCTAACCCAAGAAGGTATTGCAGTAGACCCGAAAAAGGTCAAGGCCGTACTTGGCTGGAAACCACCAGCTAGCGTAACGGACGTACGGAGTTTCTTGGGAATGGCAGGCTATTATCGGAGATTTATTGAAGGATTCTCCACCATAGCAAAGCCAATGACGCAGTTGCTCAAGAAAGACAAGAAGTTTGAATGGACGGAAGCATGTGAGAAAAGCTTCCAAGAGCTGAAAAGGAAATTAACAATGGCACCAGTATTAATTGTACCAGACATACACAAGAATTTTGAAGTATATTGTGACACATCTCAGAAAGGCCACGGATGCGTATTGATGCAAGAAGGCAAGGTAGTTGCGTATGTCTCCAGACAACTTCGCAAGCATGAGGAAAATTATCCCACTCATGACTTAGAATTGGAAGCAGTCATCCATGCACTCAAAGAATGGAGACACTTTCTACTTGGAAATCGTTGTGAAATATACACAGACCATAAGATTCTTAAGTATATTTTCACACAGCGGGAACTTAATTTATGGCAACGACGCTGGTTGGAGTTGGTGAAGGATTATGATGTTGGGATCCACTATCATCCCGAAAAAGCAAATGTTGTGGCAGATGCCCTTAGTCGGAATCCCAGCACGGACAACGACAGTATACCAAATTTGAGGCTAGAATTTCAACAAGAATTTGCCAAAAATTTAATAATGGTCACCGAAGGAGTGTGTCGAATTTGGAAATATAGCCTACCCTGTTGGAAAAGATTAAGGAGGCTCAGCATGGACACCCCAGCATTGATGGCATAAAAAGGAAAGTGAGTTTGGGCAAGGCCTCAGAATTCAACTTAGATGAGCAAGGAATATTGTGGTACGGAGAGAGACTTTGCGTACCAAATATCAAGGACCTCAAACAACAGATTCTGGCTGAAAGCCACACCGCTCCGTATTCAATCCATCCTGGAGGAACAAAAATGTACAAAGACCTTCAGGAAATTTTTTGGTGTCACGGCATGAAGAGAGACATAGCCACGTTCATTGCATGTTGTGACTCTTGTCAACGCATCAAGGCCGAGCACCAGAAACCAGCCGGGCTGTTACAGCCAAATAAGATACCCGATTGGAAGTGGGACGAGATTGGAATGGATTTCATTGTTGGACTACCACGATCATGACACGGAAATAATACCATATGGGTCATCACCGACAGATTAACTAAGGTAGCACATTTTATCCCGGTGAAGACAACTCACACCACTCAGAGACTGGCCAGACTTTATCTTGCCCGTATCGTCTGCCTGCATGGAGTCCAAAAGACTATCATATCTGACAGAGGCACACAGTTCATCTCTAGATTTTGGGATCACCTACAACAGGCACTGGGAACCCAACTAGCATTCAGTACCGCATATCACCCCCAGACTGATGGGCAAACTGAACGCGTAAACCGAATTCTAGAAGACATGCTGAGAGCCTGTGTCCTCACATATGGAACCAGTTGGGAAGAAAGCTTGCCATATGCAGAGTTCGCATACAACAACAGTTATCAAGCCAGCTTGCAAATGGCACCCTTTGAAGTTGTATATGGGAGAAGATGTCGTACCCCGCTAAACTGGTCAGAAACCGGGGACAGCCACATCTTCGGCCCAGATATGCTCAAAGAGGCTGAGGAGAAAGTTAAGACGATTAGAGATCGACTTAAGACAGCTCAAAGTCGGCAGAAGAGTTATTACGATCGAAAGCATCGGGAAATCAGTTTCAAACCCGGAGAATTTGTATACCTAAGAGTTTCTCCTATGAGGGGTCTGCAGCGATTCAGGATCAAGGGAAAGCTAGCACCAAGATTCATCGGACCATTCCATATAGTGGCCCGAAGAGGCACGGTAGCCTACCAGCTAGACCTACCCGAGGATTTATCCGATATCCACAACGTGTTCCACATCTCGCAGTTGAGAAAGTATGTGAGCAACCCAGAGAAGCAAGTATCACATGAAAATATTGATGTGCAACTAGACCTCACCTACCGGGAGCACCCAATAAAAATATTAGAAGAGTGTGAGAGAAGGACCCGACAGAAAACCATCAAGTTTTTCAGAGTTCATGGAGCAATCACACCGAGAATGAAGCAACTTGGGAGAGAGAGGATTTTCTTCGGACAGAGCACCCACACCTGTTTAAGGATCAGCTGAAATCTCGGGGACGAGATTTTTCCTAAGGGGGTAGGTGCTGTGACACTCCAAAAATTTTGTGGTTTTTGTTTTCAGCAAGAGCCTTGCTTGGTTTAAAGAAGGTCATTTAAACCCTTCTTAAAAACCTCTCTTCTGAGTTTTTCTTCTCAAAATCTTTTCCTGGATTTAGTTTCTTCTAAAAAGAAAACCTTTTTGGTTTTGGGTTTTTCTTTGGTTATGATCCATTCTTGTTTTACCATTGCCTCTTGTGGTAAAATTCTCCCAAAACCCCTCCTTCCACTTTGGGACAACCCAAACATCCTGTCCCAACTAATTAAATCCATTTTTGGATTTTATCTCATTTATTTCTTTCCCCAAAACAATTATGTCCTTTGTTTTGAGCCTAGGTGATTTGCAAAGCAAGTACCTTAATGCCTTCGAACTTTGACCTCAACTCAACTCCTCTGGATAGTCCTTAGCACCCACAACCTAGAACCATCAAGATCCACTCTTCTTGTTTTCAAAATTTTCAAAATTCACCCTCTGCAAGTTTGGACCAGATTTGTCAAATTTGGTGAAATTCATATCTCTCTTCTCCAAAAATTCCACCAAAATTTAGGCAACCCCCAGTTGCAATGAGAGACCACTCCACCAAAAACCAGCTCAAGGAAAAATCCCCACATGCCAAAATCATTCTGTCGAACACCTGGCCTGCACTGTTACTGTACATCTTCAGAAAATTCAGTAAGTTCAGTGTCGTTACTTCGTCAGAGTTCAGTCACGCGTCGACTGTGCGCCTGGCGCGTTGCGCACGGCTCCTCCTCCCTGTCCGGAGCACTACACGCGCGCTTGGCTCGTTCCTGGCGTCGGTGGCACCCTGGCCCGCCTGCGCCGGTGTGTTCCGCGGCGGCAGAACCCCGTGGCGGCCGACAGGGGGCACCCTGCGGCGTAACGCCGTTCGGCACCACCCAAACCGCCTGAGAGCTCCGCGTGGACATCTCCCTTGCCAGCGCACGCATGCAGCACCATCGCCGTGGCCTGGCACGCTCAAGGCGCGCTCTCTACCGCCGACGTGCCGTAAGGCCGTTCCGTCGGGGACAGGCCGTAACCACCCCCCCCCCTTGTTGGGTTAGACACTGGAATGGAGCCAGTGCTCCGTCTAGGCGATGCTCAAGCCGCTAAACCAACCGTCCAGCCATAGCGCCGCCGTAATCGCTCGCGGACTTATCCCGTACGCGGCAACCGCCTCAGGCTGGCTATAAATAGCGCCTCCGAGCTCGCTCTCGCCCCCGGACAACTCCACCACCTCACCAGACCCCGCCCAGCCACTGGAAGAGCCTCGAGGGGCCCTTCTTCCTCCACTCCGGCCACCTTCGTCCGCCTCGGGCTCCGGGAGCGTTCTCTCCGGTGAGAACTCCTCCACTGCCCTAGTCTTGCCCGTGGTCTCATGGCACCTCTAGGAGACTAACCCCCACTCCAATTTGACCCCCGCAGCTCTCCCCGGCGAGGTCCACGACTACCCGAACCACTATCCGCCGGAGCAAGGGCCGCCGTCGAAACAGTGCTCGCCGGTGACCACCACCACCAGCCACCGACGTGGAAGGACGTACTGAACACGAAGCAACCACCCGATCCCCTTGCCTCGTCGTGGATCACCGTCGGCAACCACCGCAGCTCTCGGGCGCCGATGAGCCCCGTCTCCCTCGTTTGAATATTCAAACCTGACGGGTGGGACCCGCCTGTCAGCCTCTCATCCTTTTGTTTTAAAGGAATCGTTTTCTAGACTTTTCTGCAGAACCCCCTGAGAGTTTTTTGTTTCATTACAGAAAGGTCCCTGAATCAAAACCCTTATAACTTTTAATCAGGAAAGGATTTTTGTTTGATTCTTTTTCTGTTCTCTTTAAAATTTTGTCTAGTTTTTTATCATGTTTATTTGAGAATTTAATTGGATTACTTTTGTGCACCTCGCGGTATTTACGTTACGTGCGTATTTTCTTATACCGTAGATACCGGAGGAGGTGACGGAGCCGCGAACTTCACCCAGTTAGACTCCGACTACTCCGAACCAGGCAAGCATGTTTGAACTCTTGATATGATGAGTGTTGGTTGCATGTTTGCATTTAGGAGTTTCATGGCATGTTTATGAACATTTCTTTGAAAGTTATATTTCATGCACAGAAGTGGAAAGTAAGTTTCGGAAAGCCATATGTTGTTGGATACATATTTGCATGGCCATGTGATGGCATGAGGATGGGTAAGATGGCAGTGTTGTGGCATGCCAGTCTTACGCCATTTTTTTACTTCAGTGTCATCGTGAATCAAATCACATTCCCATTCATTTCCATTCCTGTACTGCCACATGTTTTCCGAAAGGAATATGGCTTAGTAAGTTGCAAACCATTTTCCTGGTACACACCAAATAGAGAGGCCGGGATGAGGGTTCCATGGCCCTGGATTAAAGCCCGTCATCTGGTTAGGGGGCATGGGTGTTTCCGGTTGGGACCGAGAGGGGGGCACGCCTTAGAGCGCGCGTATAGAAATTTGATCCCATGCTATTCGAGGTTCTGACCTCCCCGTCTCAAAGTTTTTCTTGGACGTCATCTAGGGTGATCCCTGGCATCGTGAGGTGGAATGGGTGTGTACTGGTTAAACGTGTTTCTACCGAAATACCATAAACGGAACTAGTCCTTCGTGACTACGGAAATCCGTTGGCTGTGGTCAGTTAGTACAAACTCTGCAAAGTCACAAATCCTTTAAATCATCTTGTACATGTCCAAGTACTGTGTTCATCTTATCTTGTCAGATATCAGCCTCAGTGACAAAACCCGGTGGACTACATGAGTGTTAAATCCGGTTAACAGTTTATTCTTGTGGATGGACTAACCCGTTATTTACCGTTGATACAAGCCCTTTCTATGATGTCGCTCAAACGTCCGACTGTGGCATTTCTTTTACAAGCCCTTTCTATGATGTCGCTCAGACGTCCGACTGTGGCATTTCTTTTACAAGCCCTTTCTGTGATGTCGCTCAGACGTCCGACTGTGGTATTTCTTTTACAAGCCCTTTCTGTGATGTCGCTCAGACGTCTGACTGTGGCATTTCTTTTACATGCCCTTTCTGTGATGTCGCTCAGACGTCCGACTGTGGCATTTCTTTTACAATCCCTTTCTGTGATGTCGCTCAGACGTCCGACTGTGGCATTTCTTTTACAAGCCGTTTCTGTGATGTCGCTCAGACGTCCGACTGTGGCATTTCTTTTACAAGCCCTTTCTGTGATGTCGCACAGACGTCCGACTGTGGCATTTCTTTTGTAAGCCCTTTATGTGGTGTCGCTTAGACGCCCGACTGTGGCATGAGCTTTATTTGTTTACCTTTCGAGGCGTCGCTCCAGACACCCGATCGGTTTTCATGTTATTTGTTTTACTTATCAATTCGTGCAAAAATATTATTATTGGATCGAGCATCACTATTTTGCTCAGGACGCATTCATGCATACATTTGTTATATCTCTTGTCCGAACTGTCTTGCGAGTACTTTCAAAGTACTCACCTGGCTTGTTGATTTGGCCAGATGTTGATGAAGGCGATCTCATGGATGAAGAGTTCGATAGCGCGTCCGACGCCTAGAGGAGTCCCAGTCAGTCTCGTGCGATCCTGCATTTGGTCACTGTATTATATCCACTTCCGCCACCCCAGAAATAAATTCATTGAGCCTCACCTTGACGCTCGATGAGCTGCCAGTTAGGAGTCAAGTTATCCACCACCAATTTTATCTCGAGCTAGTAGCATGTCACCACACCCCTATGTCATAACCGCCCTTATGTAAGATATAGGCGAGTTTGTAATAAATTGTTGAGCAGGCTCAGCTCAACCCTGTAATATATTTAATGCTACTGGTCCTCTGTTTATCAAGTATTTGTCTACCAGTGAGGATAACTTTTCCTATACTGGGATCAAAAGATCGATTTTCTCCATAAGTATTTTATTGAAAAACCGGTCGTGACACCAATGGAAGTGGTGAACCCCTTCGTGATGGTGTCTAGATTGGATCTCGTGGTTCTGGACTCTGCGGTGGCTGGATGAAAATTTCGTCGACTCCCCTAGGGTTTCTGGAATATTGGGGTATTTATAGAGCAAAGAGTTGGTCCAGGGGGCACCCGAGGTGGGCACAACCCACCAGGGCGCGCCTGGGCCTCCTGGCAAGCCCTGGTGGGTTGTCCCCTCCTCGGGACTCACCCCCAGGTGCAAACAGGGCCCATTGTGTTCCTTCTGGCCCATAAAAAATCATCATAAATTGGCGTGGCATTTGGAATTCATCTGATATTGATTTCCTGCGATGTAAAAAACATGCAGAAAACAACAACTAGCACCTGGAACTATGTCAATAGGTTAGTACCAAAAGATAATATAAAATGACTATGAAATGATTATAAAACATCCAAGATTGATAATAAAACAACATGGAATAACAAAAAATTATAGATACGTTGGAGACATATAAGAACCCCCTTGCTTAACTCCTGCTCGTCCTCGAGTAGGTAAGTGATAAAATATTTTTTTTGATGTGGAGTGATGTTTATCATGTCATATCATATTCTCTTCTTCATAGCATGGACATTTGGACTTTTATGTGATTCAAAGCAATAGTCTAGTTTTGACATAAGAATTTAGATACTCAAGCATATCAACAAGAAACCATGTCTTTCAAAATATCAATGCTAAAACAAGTTATCCCTAGCCCATCATGCTCACCCATTCATGAAACACACTCGAATATTAGCTACACCCAATACTTAAGTACGATCATATTGCCTCCTAGTTTGTGCTTTTATAAGAGATGATGGAGACTCAATTTCAAAAATAAAAATTGCATAAAGTAAAAGAAAGGCCCTTCGCAGAGGGAAGTAGGGATTTGTAGAGGTGCCATAGCTCAAAGCGAAAAATTAGAGATAAAATTTTTTTTGGAGGAGTATACATCCCACCAACGAAAACGACTTGGAGCATCCCAACACTTTCCATGCTAGATATATCATAGGGGGTTCCCAAACAGAAAATAAAGTTTATTCCTTTTTCCACCATAACTTTCACTTTCCATGGCTAGCCGTATCCATGGGTGCCCTCCTTACAAACACTTTCCAAGGAATTTAATATTTGACAACATAAAGTAAATTCATTTTTTCATTTCGGGACTGGGCATCCCTGAAACCATTGCCTTACTCTCGTGCAATGACAAGTGAATAAACACTGATGGTGAGAATAACACATCTATCATGGAAAATATTAGCTACCCGTTACCGTTCCGCAAGTGAAACAAACACAAAAAAGAGAAGTTCATTTTGAAAATTAGAGAAGGCACATGCAAATTTTCTTAGAACGGCAAAATAATACTGCATATAGGTAGATATAGTGGAGTCATGTGGCAAAACTGGTTTAATGGATTTTGGATGCACAAGTAGAGGTCATACTTGGTGCAAAATTAAGGCTAGCAAAAATATTGAGAAGCGACCAACCAAGAAATGAATAATCTCATAAGCAAGCATTAAGCATAATTAACACCGAATAATGCACCACAAGTAGGATATAATTTTCATTGCATGATTATTGACTTTCGTTCATGCATAGAGAATCACAAACCTTAACACCAATATTCTTACTAGAGCACAATTACTCATCAACATAACTCACATATCACACCATCATATCTCAAAACTATTACTAAGAATCAAGTTTATTTTGTCCAATGATCTTCATGACATATATTTTTTATTTCTTTATCCTTCTTGGATATCTATCACTTTGGGACTAATTTTCATGTGTTGCTTTTCATAAGCTCAAACAAATGTAAGTGAAGATCATGAGCATAACATATTTTCAATCTCTCAAAATAATTTAAGTGAAGCAAGAGAGAATTTCCTCAAAATTTTACCAACTCTCAAATAAATCTAAGTGAAGCAAGAGAGCATTTCTTCAACACACCGTGCTCAAAAAGATATAAGTGAAGCACTAGAGCAAGTCCATTGCTCATAAAAATTTAAGTGAAGCACAAAGAGCAATTCTAACAAGTCATGGCATAATTTTGGCTCTCTCAAATAGGTGTGTCCAGCAAGGTTTGATGACTTAGAAGACAAAATAAAACAAGCAAAGACACAAATCATATAAGACGCTCCAAGCAAAACACATATCATGTGACGAATAAAAATATAGCCTCGAGTAAAATACCGATTGTTGTTAGAAGAATGAGGGGATGCCACCTTGGGGCATCCCCAAGCTTAGTTGGTTACTCATTCTTGGATAATAGCTTGGGATGCCGGGGCATCCCCAAGCTTAGGTTCTTCTATCCTTCTTTCATCCATCGTAAGATAACCCAAAACTTGAAAACTTCAATCACACAAAACTCAACAAAACCTTTGTGAGATCTGTTAGTAAAAGAAAGCAAACCACTATTATAAGTGTTGTGTCAAACCAATTCTTATTTTTTTGTATTATATCTACCGTATTCCAACTTTTCTATGGCAAAAACTCATCAAAGAAAACCATAGAGCCATCAAAATAATCACACAACACAAAGAAAACAAAATCTGTCAAAACGTAACAGTCTGTAGTAATCTGGAACTTTCGAATACTTCTGTAACTCAAAATATTCGACAAAATTAGGAATACCATCATAATGTGTATATTAATCTTCAGCAAAAACAATCATGGCAAAATATCTTTTCTATGATTTATGATAATTACTTTCATGAGTGCAAAGTTTCTGTCTTTTTCAGCAAGATCAAACAACAATCACCCCAGAAGATCCTAAAGGCATTGCTTGGAACAAACACTAATTAAAACACAAAAAACAAAATCATAACATTAGAATAATGGTGCTAACACTCAATAACAGAAAGCAAAAAGTAAAAATAAATTTTATTCATTGGGTTGCCTCCCAACAAGCGGTATAGTTTTACGCCCTTAGCTAGGCATAAAGCAAGGATCTAAGTTTTGTCATATTTGGTGCTAGATCCATAAGATGCCCTCATGATTGATTCATATGGTGGATTAACTCTTGTTCTAGGAAAGTATTCCATACCATTTCTCAAAGGAAATTGGAACTTAATATTGCCTTCTTTCATGTCAATCACGACACCGATAGTGCGTAAAAACGGTCTACCAATAATAATTGGACAAGACGGATTGCAATCAATATCAAGAACAATAAAATCTATGGGCACATAATTTCTATTTGCAAGAATAATAACATCATTAATACTTCCTATAGGATTTTTAATAGTAGAATCCGCTAAGTGCAAATTTAAAGAGCATTCTTCAATACCGTTAAGACCAAGCACATCACATAAATATTTCGGAATAGTAGAAACACTAGCACCCAAGTCAGACCAAGCAAAACACTCACAATTTTAATCTTGACTTTGATAGTAGGATCCCACTCATCATGCAATATTCAAGAAATTGAAACTTCTAATTCCAATTTTTCTTCAAAAACTTTCGTCGTGGCATCAACAATATGTTTAATAAAAGCTTTATTTTGTTCATAGGCATGGGGTGAATTATCATGGATTGCAACAAAGAAATACAATCAATCAAAGAGCAACTATCATAATTAAAGTCTTTGTAATCCAAAAGAGTGGGCACATCACTAGTTAAAGTTTTGACCTCTTCAGACCCACTTTTATCAATTTTTTCAACAAGATATTCACCCTCCGAAATATTGGGACACCTTCTACCTAAAGTTGACTCTTCTCCAGTCCCTTTTTCATCATTCTTAATTTTACTAAACAAGGAATCAATAGAAGAAATGCCAATCATTTTAAGATCTTCATCACTTTTGTGAAAGAAATCACTAAAAATTCTTTTTCTAAAAATTATATTTTAGCTCTAAGCATAGTGGTTCTTTTCTTACTTTCGTCCATAGAAACATAAAGAGCTTTAATTGATTCATCTACATTAGGCAGAAAAATTTTCATCTTGAGATTTTCCACATCATATCAAGGATAGATGACTTAAAACAGGTAAAGATTGTTGGAAATATGCCCTAGAGGCAATAATAAAAGTATTATTATATTTCAATGTTCCTGATAAATGTCTTTTATTCATGCTATAACTGTATTATCCGGAAATCGTAATACACGTGTGAATACTTAGACCACAATATGTCCCTGGTGAGCCTCTAGTTGACTAGCTCATTGTGATCAACAGATAGTCATGGTTTCCTGACTATGGACATTGGATGTCGTTGATAACGGGATCACATCATTAGGAGAATGATGTGATGGACAAGTCCTAATCCTAAGCATAGCATAAAAGATCATGTAGTTCGTTTTGCTAGAGCTTTGCCAATGTCAAGTATCTCTTCCTTCGACCATGAGATCGTGTAACTCCCGGATACCGTAAGAGTGCCTTGGGTGTATCAAACGTCACAACGTAACTGGGTGACTATAAAGGTGCATTACAGGTATCTCCGAAAGTATCTGTTGGGTTGACACGGATCGAGACTGGGATTTGTCACTCCGTATGACGGAGAGGTATCTCTGGGCCCACTAGGTAATGCATCATCATAATGAGCTCAATGTGACCAAGGTGTTGGACACGGGATCATGCATTACGGTACGAGTAAAGTGACTTGCCGGTAACGAGACTGAACAAGGTATTGGGATACCGACGATCGAGTCTCGGGCAAGTAACGTACCGATTGACAAAGGGAATTTCATACAGGGTTTGATCGAATCCTCGACATCGTGGTTCATCCGATGACAACATCGAGGAGCATGTGGGAGCCATCATGGGTATCCAGATCCCGCTGTTGGTTATTGACCTGAGAGCGTCTCGGTCATGTCTGCATGTCTCCCGAACCCGTAGGGTCTACACACTTAAGGTTCGGTGACGCTAGGGTTATTAGGAAGACTAGTATGTGACTACCGAATGTTGTCCGGAGTCCCGGATGGGATCCCGGACGTCACGAGGAGCTCCGGAAGGGTCCGGAGGTAAAGATTTATATATGGGAAGTTGTCAAACGGACACCGGGAAGTTTCGGGGTCATACCGGTATTGTACCGAGGCCACCGGAAGGGTTCCGGGGGTCCACCGGGAGGGGCCACCCCTCCCGGGGGACCACATGGGCTGCGTGGGGCAGGGAGCCAGCCCCTGGTGGGCTGGGCGCACCCCCTCCCTTGGGCCCTTGCGCCTAGGGTTGAGGGGGGAACCCTAGAGGGGGCGCCCCCTTGGCTTGGGGGGCAAGCCACCCTCTCCCCCTCTCCCCTTGGCCGCCGCCCCCCTCTAGATGGGTTCTAGAGGGGCCGGCCCCCTTCTCCCTTCTCCCTATAAATAGAGGGGTGAGGGGAGGGCAGCCGCACCACCCTCCAAGGCGCAGCCCTCCCCTCCCCAACACCTCTCCTCCTCCGTTGTGTGCTTGGCGAAGCCCTGTCGGAGTACTGCTTCTTCACCATCACCACGCCGTCGTGCTGCCGGTGGAGCTGACTTCCTCAACCTCTCCTTCCCCTTGCTGGATCAAGAAGGAGGAGACGTCTCCCGTCCCGTACGTGTGTTGAACGCGGAGGTGCTGTCCGTTCAGCGCTTGGTCATCGGTGATCCGAATCACGTTCGAGTACGACTCCATCATCACCATCCCCTTGGCTAGCTTCCGCTCGTGATCTACAAGTGGTATGTAGATGCAAACTCTCTCCCTTGACTCGTTGCTTAGATGAACTCATAGATGGATCTTGGTGAAACCGTAGGAAAAATTTTAATTTTCTGCAACGTTCCCCAACAGTGGCATCATGAGCTAGGTCTATGCGTAGTTCTCTTTGCACGAGTAGAACACAATTTTGTTGTGGGCGTGGATTTTGTCATCTTACTTGCCTCTACTAGTCTTTTCTTGCTTCGGCGGTATTGTGGGATGAAGCGGCCCGGACCAACCTTACACGTACGCTTACGTAAGACCGGTTCCACCGACTGACATGCACTAGTTGCATAAGGTGGCTGGCGGGTGTCTGTCTCTCCCACTTTAGTTGGAGTGGATTCGATGAAAAGGGCCCTTATGAAGGGTAAATAGAAGTTGACAAAATCACGTTGTGGTTATTCGTAGGTAAGAAAACGTTCTTGCTAGAACCCAATTGCAGCCACGTAAAAGATGCAGCAACAATTAGAGGACGTCTAACTTGTTTTTGCAGCGATTGATCATGTGATGTGATATGGCCAGAAGTTGTGATGAATGATGAATTGTGATGTATGAGATCATGTTCTTTGTAATAGGATTCACGACTTGCATGTCGATGAGTATGACAACCGGCAGGAGCCATAGGAGTTGTCTTTATTTTTGTATGACCTGCGTGTCATTGAATAACGCCATGTAAACTACTTTACTTTATTGCTAAACGTTAGTCATAGAAGTAGAAGTAGTCGTTGGCGTGACAACTTCATGAAGAAACGATGATGGAGATCATGATGATGGAGATCATGGTGTCAAGCCGGTGACAAGATGATCATGGAGCCCCGAAGATGGAGATCAATGGAGCTATATGATATTGGCCGTATCATGTCACAACTATATAATTGCATGTGATGTTTATTATGTTTATGCATCTTGTTTACTTAGGACGACGGTAGTAAATAAGATGATCCCTTACAAAAAAATTTCAAGAAGTGTTCTCCCCTAACTGTGCACCGTTGCTACAGTTCGTCGCTTCTAAGCACCATGTGATGATCGGGTGTGATGGATTCTTACGTTCACATACAACGGGTGTAAGACAGTTTTACACAGCGAAAACACTTAGGGTTAACTTGACGAGCCTAGCATGTGCAGACATGGCCTCGGAACACGGAGACCAAAAGGTCGAACACGAGTCGTATGGAAGATACGATCAACATGAGAATGTTCACCGACGATGACTAGTCCGTCTCACGTGATGATCGGACACGGCCTAGTCGACTCGGATCGTGTAACACTTAGATGACTAAAGGGATGTCTAATCTGAGTGGGAGTTCATAATTTGATTAGAACTTAATTATCATGAACTTAGTCTAAAACCTTTGCAAATATGTCTTGTAGATCAAATGGCCAACGCTCATGTCAACATGAACTTCAACGCGTTCCTAGAGAAAACCAAGCTGAAAGATGATGGCAGCAACTATACGGACTGGGTCCGGAACCTGAGGATCATCCTCATAGCTGCCAGGAAACAATATGTCCTAGAAGGACCGCTAGGTGACGCTCCCGTCCCAGAGAACCAAGACATTATGAATGCTTGGCAAACTCGCGCTGATGATTACTCCCTCGTTCAGTGCGGCATGCTTTACAGCTTAGAACCGGGGCTCCAAAAGCGTTTTGAGCATCACGGAGCATATGAGATGTTCGAAGAGCTGAAACTAGTTTTCCAAGCTCATGCCCGGGTCGAGAGATATGATGTCTCCGATAAGTTCTACAGTTGTAAGATGGAGGAAAACAGTTCTGTCAGTGAGCACATCCTGAAGAGGTCTGGGTTGCACAACCGTATGACCCAGCTGAACATTAACCTCTCAGATGAGGCGGTCATTGACAGAATCCTCCAGTCGCTCCCACCAAGCTACAAGAGCTTTGTGATGAACTACAACATGCAGGGGATGGAAAAGACCATTCCTGAAGTGTTCTCGATCCTGAAGTCAGCAGAGGCTGAAATCAAGAAAGAACATCAAGTGTTGATGGTCAATAAGACCACTAAGTTCAAGAAGGGCAAGGGTAAGAAGAACTTCAAGAAGGACGACAAAGATGTTGCCGCGCCCGGTAAGCCTGTTACCGGGAAGAAGTCAAAGAATGGACCTAAGCCTGAGACTGAGTGCTTTTATTGCAAGGGGAAGGGTCACTGGAAGTGGAACTGCCCCAAATACTTAGCAGATAAGAAGGCCGGCAAAACCAAAGGTATATTTGATATACATGTAATTGATGTGTACCTTACCAGTACTCATAGTAACTCCTGGGTATTTGATACCAGTGCCGTTGCTCATATTTGTAACTCACAGCAGGAGCTGCGGAATAAGCGGAGACTGGCAAAGGACGAGGTGACGATGCGCGTCGGGAATGGTTCCAGAGTCGATGTGATCGCCGTCGGCATGCTGCCTCTACATTTACCTACGGGATTAGTTTTGAACCTTAATAATTGTTATTTAGTGCCAAGTTTGAGCATGAACATTGTATCTGGATCTCGTTTAATTCGAGATGGCTACTCATTTAAGTCTGAGAATAATGGTTGTTCGATTTATATGAGAGATATGTTTTATGATCATGCTCCGATGGTCAATGGTTTATTCTTAATGAATCTCGAGTGTAATATTACACATGTTCATAGTGTAGATGCCAAAAGATGTAAAGTTGATAACGATAGTCCCACATACTTGTGGCACTGCCGCCTTGGTCACATTGGTGTCAAGCGCATGAAGAAGCTCCATGCTGATGGACTTTTGGAGTCTCTTGATTATGAATCATTTGACACATGCGAACCATGCCTCCTGGGCAAAATGACCAAGACTCCGTTCTCCGGAACAATGGAGCGAGCAACCAACTTATTGGAAATCATACATACCGATGTGTGCGGTCCAATGAGCGTTGAGGCTCGCGGAGGATATTGTTATGTTCTCACTCTCACTGATGACTTGAGTAGATATGGGTATGTCTACTTAATGAAACACAAGTCTGAGACCTTTGAAAAGTTCAAGGAATTTCAGAATGAGGTAGAGAATCAACGTGACCGAAAGATAAAATTCTTACGATCAGATCATGGAGGAGAATACTTAAGTCACGAATTTGGTACACACTTAAGGAAATGTGGAATCGTTTCACAACTCATGCCGCCTGGAACACCTCAGCGAAACGGTGTGTCCGAACGTCGTAATCGCACTCTATTGGATATGGTGCGGTCTATGATGTCTCTTACCGATTTACCGCTATCATTTTGGGGATACGCTCTAGAGACAGCTACATTCACTTTAAATAGGGCACCGTCTAAATCCGTTGAGACGACACCGTATGAATTATGGTTTGGAAAGAAACCTAAGCTGTCGTTTCTAAAAGTTTGGGGATGCGATGCTTATGTCAAGAAACTTCAACCTGAAAAGCTCGAACCCAAGTCGGAAAAATGCGTCTTCATAGGATACCCTAAGGAAACTGTCGGGTATACCTTCTACTTAAGATCCGAGGGAAAAATCTTTGTTGCCAAGAACGGATGCTTTCTGGAAAAAGAGTTTCTCTCGAAAGAAGTAAGTGGGAGGAAAGTAGAACTCGATGAAGTACTACCTCTCGAACGGGAAAGTGGTGCAGCTCAGGAAAATGTTCTTGTGATGCCCACACCAACTGAAGAGGAAACCAATGATGATGATCAAGGTACTTCGGATCAAGTTGCTACTGAACTTCGTAGGTCCACAAGGACACGTTCCGCACCAGAGTTGTACGGCAACCCCGTCCTGGAAATCATGTTGTTAGACAACGGTGAACCTTCGAACTATGAAGAAGTGATGGCGGGCCCAGATTCCAACAAATGGCTTGAAGCCATGAAATCCGAGATAGAATCCATGTATGAAAACAAAGTATGGACTTTGACAGACTTGCCCGATGATCGGCGAGCGATAGAAAACAAATGGATCTTTAAGAAGAAGACAGACGCGGATGGTAATGTCACCATCTATAAAGCTCGACTTGTCGCTAAGGGTTATCGACAGGTTCAAGGGATTGACTACGACGAGACTTTCTCTCCCGTAGCAAAGCTGAAGTCCGTTCGAATCATGTTAGCAATTGCCGCATACTATGATTATGAGATATGGCAGATGGACGTCAAAACGGCATTCCTTAACGGACATCTTAAGGAAGAGCTGTATATGATGCAGCCGGAAGGTTTTGTCGATCCACGGAACGCTAACAAAGTATGCAAGCTCCAGCGATCCATTTATGGGCTGGTGCAAGCATCTCGGAGTTGGAATATTCGCTTTGATGAGATGATCAAAGCGTTTGGGTTTATGCAGACTTATGGAGAAGCCTGCGTTTACAAGAAAGTGAGTGGGAGCTCTGTAGCATTTCTCATATTATATGTAGATGACATACTCTTGATGGGAAATAATATAGAATTTCTGGACAGCATTAAGGCCTACTTGAATAAGTGTTTTTCAATGAAGGACCTTGGAGAAGCTGCTTATATATTAGGCATCAAGATCTATAGAGATAGATCGAGACGCCTCATAGGTCTTTCACAAAGCACATACCTTGATAAGATTTTGAAGAAGTTCAGAATGGATCAGTCCAAGAAGGGGTTCTTGCCTATGTTACAAGGTGTGAGACTGAGCTCGGCTCAGTCACCGACCACGGCAAAAGATAAAGAAGAGATGAGTGTCATCCCCTATGCTTCAGCCATAGGATCTATTATGTATACCATGCTGTGTACCAGACCCGATGTAAACCTTGCCGTAAGTTTGGTAGCAAGATACCAAAGTAATCCCGGCAAGGAACACTGGACAGCGGTCAAGAATATCCTGAAGTACCTGAAAAGGACGAAGGACATGTTTCTCGTTTATGGAGGAGGCGAAGAGCTCGTCGTAAAGGGTTACGTCGATGCTAGCTTTGACTCAGATCTGGATGACTCTAAGTCACAAACCGGATACGTGTATATGTTGAATGGTGGAGCAGTAAGCTGGTGCAGCTGCAAGCAAAGCGTCGTGGCGGGATCTACGTGTGAAGCGGAGTACATGGCAGCCTCGGAGGCAGCGCATGAAGCGATTTGGGTGAAGGAGTTCATCACCGACCTAGGAGTCATACCCAATGCGTCGAGGCCGATCAAACTCTTCTGTGACAACACTGGAGCTATTGCCCTCGCCAAGGAGCCCAGGTTTCACAAGAAGACCAGGCACATCAAGCGTCGTTTCAACTCCATTCGTGAAAATGCTCAAGATGGAGACATAGAGATTTGCAAAGTACACACGGATCTGAATGTCGCAGATCCGCTGACTAAACCTCTCTCGCGTGCAAAACATGATCAACACCAGAACTCTATGGGTGTTCGATTCATCACAATGTAACTAGATTGGTGACTCTAGTGCAAGTGGGAGACTGTTGGAAATATGCCCTAGAGGCAATAATAAAAGTATTATTATATTTCAATGTTCATGATAAATGTCTTTTATTCATGCTATAACTGTATTATCCGGAAATCTTAATACACGTGTGAATACTTAGACCACAATATGTCCCTGGTGAGCCTCTAGTTGACTAGCTCGTTGTGATCAACAGATAGTCATGGTTTCCTGACTATGGACATTGGATGTTGTTGATAACGGGATCACATCATTAGGAGAATGATGTGATGGACAAGACCTAATCCTAAGCATAGCATAAAAGATCGTGTAGTTCGTTTTGCTAGAGCTTTGCCAATGTCAAGTATCTCTTCCTTCGACCATGAGATCGTGTAACTCCCAGATACCGTAAGAGTGCCTTGGGTGTATCAAACGTCACAACGTAACTGGGTGACTATAAAGGTGCATTACAGGTATCTCCGAAAGTATCTGTTGGGTTGACACGGATCGAGACTGGGATTTGTCACTCCGTATGACGGAGAGGTATCTCTGGGCCCACTCGGTAATGCATCATCATAATGAGCTCAATGTGACCAAGGTGTTGGACACGGGATCATGCATTACGGTACGAGTAAAGTGACTTGCCGGTAACGAGACTGAATAAGGTATTGGGATACCGACGATCGAGTCTCGGGCAAGTAACGTACCGATTGACAAAGGGAATTGCATACAGGGTTTGATCGAATCCTCGACATCGTGGTTCATCCGATGACAACATCGAGGAGCATGTGGGAGCCATCATGGGTATCCAGATCCCGCTGTTGGTTATTGACCTGAGAGCGTCTCGGTCATGTCTGCATGTCTCCCGAACCCGTAGGGTCTACACACTTAAGGTTCGGTGATGCTAGGGTTATTAGGAAGACTAGTATGTGACTACCGAATGTTGTTCGGAGTCCCGGATGGGATCCCGTACGTCACGAGGAGCTCCGGAAGGGTCCGAAGGTAAAGATTTATATATGGGAAGTTGTCAAACGGACACCGGGAAGTTTCGGGGTCATACCGGTATTGTACCGAGGCCACCGGAAGGGTTCCGGGGGTCCACCGGGAGGGGCCACCCCTCCCGGGGGACCACATGGGCTGCGTGGGGCAGGGAGCCAGCCCCTGGTGGGCTGGGCGCACCCCCTCCCTTGGGCCCTTGCGCCTAGGGTTGAGGGGGGAACCCTAGAGGGGGCGCCCCCTTGGCTTGGGGGGCAAGCCACCCTCTCCCCCTCTCCCCTTGGCCGCCGCCCCCCTCTAGATGGGTTCTAGAGGGGCCGGCCCCCTTCTCCCTTCTCCCTATAAATAGAGGGGTGAGGGGAGGGCAGCCGCACCACCCTCCAAGGCGCAGCCCTCCCCTCCCCAACACCTCTCCTCCTCCGTTGTGTGCTTGGCGAAGCCCTGTCGGAGTACTGCTTCTTCACCATCACCACGCCGTCGTGCTGCCGGTGGAGCTGACTTCCTCAACCTCTCCTTCCCCTTGCTGGATCAAGAAGGAGGAGACGTCTCCCGTCCCGTACGTGTGTTGAACGCGGAGGTGTTGTCCGTTCAGCGCTTGGTCATCGGTGATCCGAATCACGTTCGAGTACGACTCCATCATCACCATCCCCTTGGCTAGCTTTCGCTCGTGATCTACAAGTGGTATGTAGATGCAAACTCTCTCCCTTGACTCGTTGCTTAGATGAACTCATAGATGGATCTTGGTGAAACCGTAGGAAAAATTTTAATTTTCTGCAACGTTCCCCAACAAAGATGCCTTAAAACACAAAGCAAAACAGGTAAAGACTCATATCATACAAGACGCTCCAAGCAAAATTCATAATATGTGACGAATAAAAATACAGTTTCAAGTAAAATACCGATGGTTGTTAGAAGAAAGAGGGGATGCCACTCGGGGGAATCCCCAAGCTTAGTTGCTTGATACTTCTTGAATATTATCTTGGGGTTCCTTGGGCATCCCCAAGCTTAGCCTTGTGCTAATTCTTATTCGATCATCCATCGCAATATCACCCAAAACTTGAAAACTTCAATCGCACAAAACTCAACAAAACATTCGTGAGATCCGTTAGTATAAGAAAGCAAATCACTACTTTAAGTATTGTTGCAAACCAATTCATATTTTGTTATTGTATTATATCTACTGTATTTTAAATTTTTCATGGCAAAAAGTCTTCAAAGGAAACCATAGAATCATCAAAACAAGCACATAACGCAACGAAAACAGAATCTGTCAAAAACAGAATAGTCTGTACTAATCAGGGAACTTTGTATACTTCTATAACTCAAAAATTCTAAAACAATTAGGATAACGTGAGAAATTTGTATATCAATCTTGTCTAAATAATTTAGAGCAAAATGACGTTTTTGTGATTTATGAAAATTATTTTTCTGAGCGCAAAAGTTTCTGTTTTTCAACAAGATCGAATCAACTATCACCCAAATTATCCCAAAGGCTTTGCTTGGCACAAACACTAATTTAAACCACAAAAAAATCTAAAAATAGGCATAATTGGGTATTTTATTGAAAATAGCAAGAAAACCAAAAGGCAAAAATATACAAGTTGGGTTGCCTCCCAACGAGCGCTATTGTTTTATGCCCCTAGCTAGGCATAATGCGAAGATCTAAGTGTTGTCATCTTCAGTTTCCAACTCTTCAATCAAACACTAGGAATTCTTCAAGGATTTAGCATACAAATTTTTAATGACAATACTCCTAGGAACAAGTTTAAGGAACTCATTCTTGCACAAAGGGTCTCTTATAACTTCAACAAATACGGGTGAATACTAATCATCTTAAGATCTTCTCTGTTGCTATTGGAAGTTGCACCCTTGTTTTTAGTGGCTTGAGTAATCTTGCCAATTTTTAACGGAGTTTTTTCAATAGTTTTGGCAGAAGTAAAAGCCGTACTTAGATTACTAAAGATCTCTTCCAGTTTATGAATCCAAGACGGGCTTTCTTCAGTTCGTTCATGAATTATGGTCAACTTTTCTTTTAATGACTTAAACACTTCTCCTACTTTTGACCCAAATTTAGTAGAAAAATTATGCATCTTCTTATCCAAGTTTTCAAGAAAAACAGATCTGATAAGAAAAACAGCGAACGTAAAATAGGACAAACAAAACGGCAAATTTTTGTGAATTGGGGGAGAGGAAAACAAGAGGCAAATGACAAATAATGTAAATTGCAAGGAGATGAGATATGTGATTAGGAACCTGGTAGATGTTGATGATGTCTCCCTGGCAACAACACCAGAAATTGGCGAGTTGCCGGCAGACTATCTTGACTTGATCCTCCCCGGCAATGCCGCTAGAAATTCTTTTTGATGCGGCTTGAACTACGTCAGTATTTCCCCAAACAGGAAGGGATGATGCAGCACAGTAACGGTAGGTATTCCCCTCAGTGCTGAGACCAAGGTTATCGAACCAAGCAACACTACGTAAACGGTACCTGCACATAAAGAACAAAATACTTACAACCCGACGTGTTAAATGGGTTGTCAATCCCTTTCGGGTAACGACTCCAGAAATTCGCATGTGGACGGGAGAAAGTTGTAATAAATTGATAGATGCAAATAATATAAAATAAAATTCAGCAAGGTATTTTTGTGTTTCTGGATTAATAGATCTGAAAATAAAATCAAATAAAAATAGATCTCGAAGGCAAATATGATTAAGAAGATACCCGAGGGCCATAGATTTCACTAGTGGCTTCTCTCGAGAAAAATAGCATATGGTGGGTAAACAAATTACTGTTGGGCAATTGATAAAACTTCAAATAATCATGACGATATCCAGGTAATGATCATTATATTGGCATCACATCCAAGATTAGTAGACCGACTCCTACCTGCATCTACTACTATTACTCCACACATCGACCGCTATCCAGCATGCATCTAGTGTATTAAGTTCATGGAGAAACGGAGTAATGCAATAAGAATGATGACATGATGTAGACAAGATCTTGTTATCCTTAATAGCAATGATACATACGTGTCAGTTCCCCTTCTGTCACTTGGATCAAGCACCGTAAGATCGAACCCATCACAAAGCACCTCTTCCCATGGCAAGAAAAATCGATCTAGTCGGCCTAACTAAACTAAAGATTCAAAGAAGAAATACAGGGCTATAAGTAATCATGCATATAAGAGATCAAAAGACTCAAATAACTTTCACGGATAAAAACATAGATCCGATCATAAACTCAAAGTTCATCGAATCCCAACAAACACACCGCAAAAAGAGTTACATCAAATAGATCTCCCAGAGACAATTGTATTGAGAATCAAAAGAGAGAGAGAGAGGAAGTCATGTAGCTACTAACTACAGACTCATAGGTCTACAATGAACTACTCACGCATCATCGGAGAGGCACCAATGAAGATGATGAACCCCTCTGTTATGGTGTATAGACCGAATCTGGTGGTTCTGGAACTTGCGGCAGCTGGAATTGTGCTTTGTCGACTCCCCTAGGGTTTCTGGAATATTGGGGTATTTATAGAGCAAAGAGACAGTGCGAGAGGCGGCTGAGGTGGGCACAACCCACCTGGGCATGCCAGGGCCCCCAGGCACGCCCAGGTGGGTTGTACTCCCCTCGGAGCTCCCCTCAGGTACTTTTTTTAGCCCAACATGTGTCTTCTGGTCCAGAAAAAATCCACAAAAAGTTCCACTACATTTGGACTTTGTTTGAAAAACAAGCAAAAAACAACAACCGGCACTTGGCACTATGTCAATAGGTTAGTCCCAAAAAATGATAGAAAGTTGCTATAAAATGATTGTGAAACATCTAAGAATGATAGTATAACAACATGGAACAATCAGAAATTATAGATACGTTGGAGACGTATCAGACTTTTGTGAGGTGCGGGTGAGTGGAAGAGGGAAAAAGTGAGCACACTGAGATGGGTGGGGGAAAATTGAGCACAACTAAGGAAGAATAGGCACATAAATAGAAAACCCTATTTCCAATAGTAGTCAGTAATATCTCATTTTTATTGCTCCTGTATTGGACAAGAAAGGGTATCGAACACTGTCGGGGGAAACTGACCCACGAACCGCTATGGGACCGGAGCCCCTTTCGGTTCGGCGGGGGGCGGAGGTCGCACGAAGAGCGGATCGAGGCGGAGCACACGAGCAGTTTACCCAGCTTCGGAGCTCTCCGGAGAGATAACACTCCTACTGCTGCTTGTCTGATTCTGTTATGTTCTTGCTCTAGAGAGCTAAGTGTTTTGCTGGCTTCGAGATGATTCGAGCCTTCTGAGCTAGTCGAACTGAACCGAAAGTTCCGAACCCCCTCTACGTTGCGCATGGGCCTCGTTTTATACGCGCAAGGGGTCACCGACAGGTGGCAACATAGAGAAGGGTACAAATGTAAAAAGAGAGGTAGTTGGTACAGTTGCTTGTACAGTGTACTCTACCTAACCCTGACGGCAGGGGACAAGGGCATTAAATGCCCGTCTGTGTCGCCTAAACATTGCAGAAAAGGACCGTTAGAGGCACCACCGTCCGCCACGACGGCGATCTTGTCAGCGTCGCATGCCACCGCTTACCGCTGGCTGCACAGCCTTCCGCCACGCGTGCCTGGAGAGGCCCCCAGGACGACACATTGGTGGATGCGCTGGAGCGTGGTAGCAGAGTGGCCGCTTGCCCCGGCAAGCGTCTTGCCGCGGTCGTGGTCTTGTCGCACCCGGAAGCTTGTCGCTCGCCGGGCCTTGCTGGGACACGTGGCGCGTCGCGGCAAGTTCCTTGAAATGCCTCGGTTGGCCTTCCCGGCAAGCTCCTCTTGCCGGGGTCTTTTCTTCTTGACTTGAACACTTGGTTCTTGAATGGCTCCAAAGGAGCCACGGAGTATCTTGGCGGTCACCCGGCAAGCCCTTGCCGCGGGGCGCTGCTACTGCCCGTGCACAAGTTCGGGGTACTAGGGTACCCCTATTCTAGTACACCGACAGGAGCCCCCGGGCCTGGGCCACACACGGTGCAGAGCGCTGTTGGGCCAGGCCCAAAACAGGGCACGGGCACGCGCGGCCCGAGTAACGCCGAATCTTGCTCTGTACCCACCGTGCTCTCCCCCAACGGCACGCGCTGAATGCGGCATCGTGGGAGAGATCGTGGGGGGTTCTTTATTCGGAGGGGCGAAACGTCCGCCCCCTCCCTCTTTATAAGCAGGGGAAACGGGGGCAGTTTCCCCACTTCGCCATCTGTTGCTTTGTCCTCGAGAATCTCCGCTGCTCCCTCCTTCTTCTCAAAGCCGAAAGAGAGCAGCG
>NC_041381.1:654415479-654438852 GCF_002162155.2 Triticum dicoccoides
CATCAGCACCACCACGGCGCCGATCTCCCCTGCCACTTCTGCCATGGCTCCGAAAGCCGACAAAGGGAAGGGCGTGAAATCGGCCAAGGCGCAGCGGCTCGCGGCGCTGCGGAAGGAGCGGGCCATCTTCCCCCTCAGCTCGGCGCCAAGGAGCTGAGGGAGTACTACTACCTTTTCTGGTCGACGGAGACGCGTGCACACCCGTGCACGAGGGTACTCCCGGCCACCGCATCGGAGCTGGCTCCAACCGGGTACCCGTTCTTCGCACTTTTCTTCTACTGCGGGCTCTGCCCGCCCTTCTCGGAGTTCTTCTGCGACATCATGAATACGTACGGCCTCTGCCTCCTAGACTTCACCCCCAACGCCGTCCTTACGATGGCAGTTTTCGCACATTTGTGTGAAAACTTTGTCGGAGTCCACCCTAATATAGCCGTTTTCCGCCACTTCTTCATGCCTTGGGTCGAGAGAGGAGAGCCGCTTGCCGGGGGGATCGCCTGGATCTCGAGAGCCGGAAAGAAGGAAGCGTATCTGGAGGGGGAACTCCGCAGCAAGTGGGAGGAGTGGACAGCGGAGTGGTGTTGGATCGTCGAGGATAACCCGCAGCCGTTCACTGCCGTGTGCTAAGCCCCAATAGTGCGCGGCAACGATTGGAGCAACCTGGCCACGGAAGACGAGAGGCTGAAGATCGCCACCACCGGGATCCTTCCCCTCAGGCTTGCCGGGCTTACTGTAGGCGCTGTCGGAGCAGATTTCCTTCGCCGCCGCATCGCCCCCCAGCAGGGGAGGGGGAGGCCTGCCTGGGAGTTCAAGAACTCGATGGACATCATGAGGCTGCGGCCGGGCCTTAACTTCAATTTCACCGTCCTGGAGCTGGACGCGATGCTCACGGAGTTGTTCAAACGCGACCCCCAGCACCCATTTACGTTCCCGAGGGGCGTCGTTTCTCTGTGCAATAACTCTTCGCTTGACCGGATCCGTGCCATGATGCCGTTGTGCGACTCACACGGCATCGCCCCAACTTGGCAAGAACCCGCGGATGACGTCGTGCAAGCGTTCTTCGACAACTTGGAAGAAGTGCCGATCCGCGCCGACGAGCAGAGGAGCCTCACCCGTGATACCAGCAACGTGGAGCTGCAGCAGATCGCCAGTAGGGCGGAAGAGGCTGCGGCAGCAGCTGCCACGGGTGAGTTCGGGTTCACCGAGGCGGAGGCAGAGGCAGCAGAGGCGGCAAGCCTTGCCGAGCGCGAGGAGTTCGCCGGTGAGGAAGATCTTGCCGGCCCCGAGGCCGAGCCGAGCGAGCCCGGCGAGGGTGAGCCAGAGCCTTCAGACAGCCTGCAGCAAGTGGAGCCCCGGGCCGCACCAAGGAGGCGTCTTCGCAGGGCTGGTGACGCAGCGGTGCGCCAGACGGGTCAACAGCCGCCGAGCCGCGCGACACGCTCGACCGCAGCAAGCACTGTTGCCGCGGGAGCGCCTCCTGCCGCTGCTGCAACTGGAGCGGGACCTTCCCGGCCCACCGCTGCTGCTCCCGCCAAGCGGACAAGGGACCCCACTCCTCCGCCTCATCGCACCGGAGGCGAGCCGGACTTCGACCTCTCCGCGCTCAGCTCCGATGACGAAGAAGAAGAGTAAGCTTTTCTTGCTTCATCGTAGTTCTTCAATCTTGTTGCTTTCATTCTGTATCTATCTTGCTTCGATCTGGATCTGTTCCTTTTCAGGATGCTGGCCCAGAGGGCAGCGAAGAGGGCCAAGGCTTCGGTGATCGTCATCGAAGACGATCCCACCGTGCCAGCAGGGGGCGTGTCTGAGCCCACCTTGCCGGATCTGGCCACTACTTCGCAAAGCAGCCCCCAGGACAGCCCCCAGCGTAAGTTTGTATTTTACTTTTTGCTGCCGGGCGCGCATGAGTGCTTCTTTCTCTACTGACATCTTGACTGTTGATTTGTGTAGGAGCAGAACAGCCTCATCAAGAACGCCCGAAAGCTGGTCCCGATGTGCCATCTGATTCGACTATGCCGCCAAGGGAGGAGTCCCCGGCAAGGGACCGCTCTCCGGCAAGGGAGAACTCTCCGGTAAGGGGTAGTTCTCCGGCAAGGGACAGCACCAACGACCCCGCGGCGGCCGAGACCGCAACTGCAAATCTTGGTACAGGTAATCCTCTTGCCCAAAAACTTCCCTTGGGTTTTTTTCTTCTTCTGATTTTCTTCTCGCACATTTGCTTGATTCTTCTCCCCTCTTCGTTCTTCAGATCCATCTGCTGCGGAGCCCATGGAGACTGAGGACGCCAGCGAGGAAGGCGCGCGTGGCAGCAACGTCGACGCCGCCGTTAACGAAGAAGGGGCCGGTGCTGATGAACCCGCCGGCGAGGAGGCCGCCAAGGCTGCTGGCGCGGAAGCTGGCGAGGGGTCGGGCGATCGCACTGACGGCCCTGAGGCCGTAGGAGCGCCAGGCGCTGCACCGACCGCTGATCCCTCTGCCGCTGCTGCGGAGCCAGGCTCCGAAGAGCCTCAGCCCGGCGCCTACTTGAAGGCCGGCGAAGGCATCTTCATCAAGCTCCCCTGGGCGTCGAGCTCCAGGGCGCCGGTCGAAGGAGAGACTTTCGATGAGGAGCTGCTCGCCTCTGCTGGGCTGTCCTTGGTCGACACGCCAAGCAGTAGTGGCGAGCATGAGGAGGAGCAGCTGTTGCAGAAGCTGTTGTCACTCTACCGCGCCCGGCAAGCCAAGCTGGCTTCCCGGGAAGCACTTGTCGCAAAGGCGGGAGTGGATATGGAGAAGCGCGCAGAGGAGCTCCGGAGCACCAACCAGGAAGCTCTCCGGTCCCTGGCACAGGAGCGGGAGAGACTCGTAGAGGAACGTACGGCCTTCCTTCTTGAGAAGGCCGAAGTTGAGGAGGAACAAAGGCTCGCTGCCGAGAAGAAGTCCGCGCGAGAAGGCGAGTTGGTGCAGCGGAAGCCCTATCTTGACAGCTACGAGGAGGAGCTTGTCGCGCGCGAGGAAAAACTTGGCGGGACTCTCAAGGAAGCAAGGGATGCTGCCGCAACTGCAGAGGCCGCCAAGAAGGAGCTGGAGGCGAGGGTGGCGCAGCTGGAGGCGAACATCCAGAAGAGCGGCGAGGAACTTGCCGCGCTCCAGCGCGAGCGCGAGAAGGATGCTGCTGCTCATGGTGAGTTGCAGGGTCTTCTCGCTGAGAGGAGCAGGGAGCTCAGCGCCGCCAAGGACTCCAACGCGGATCTCGAGCTGAAGCTGACCACGCTAACTCAGACGCTGGACGGTGCCAAGGAGCGGGAGAAGACTTTGTCGGAGAAGGTCAAGGCCGACGAGGCGTTGCTGGCAAGCATCGCCGTCACCCAGAATGCATTCAAGGAGACTGTGGAGCACTGGACCGAGGGTCTGGTGAACATCACCGCAGTCATCAACGGGGAGCTGGCGCAGCTGGGGATGGAAGACCTCGGGTACTCTTCCGACGAGCATCTCCAACCCAGCGCCAAGCTCAGCCTATTCTTCAAGGGCGTGGCGACGGCTCTCCAGCGGCTTCGGGAGAAGATCCCAAAGCAGCTGGCCGACGAGTCACGCAGGATTTGTGCCGGCGCTCTTCAGAAGGTGCTGATGAAGGTGGCCTTCCGCAACCCAGGCCTCAACTTCACCACCGTCCTCAAGTCCCTGCCGCCGGATGCCGACGTGGACGCGCTCAAGGCCCTTGTCGCACCCATTGTGGACAAGGTGAGCGGGATCAATAGGGTCGAGGGCGATCGTGTAGACTAGGCCGCCCGTTTTATCTTGTTTTCCCTTGTCGCTGCTAATCATGTTATGAAAACAGTCTGTTAGAGCTGCGACAAGTTATCTTATAATATAACTATATTTCTGGTATTGATTGCTACGTTATTTCCTTTACTAGATTCCTTCCTTTGTATGTTTTTACCCTACGCTTTTAGGAAACTTGCCGGCGCAGGCACTCGAGCCGCGAGCGCTGAGTGCGGGACTTCAGCAGCCTGCTGGCGGTGCCGCCTCCGACAAGAAACCTTGTCGCGACTAGTTGCAGCACACTTAAGTTGTTGAGCGGACTCGAAACAAAGTAAGGGCGCAACTAGCTACGAGTTGGTTCCTCCGCGCACAGGTTTTCCATATAAAGCACGGTCGTTCGAAGAAGATAACTTAAAAAGAATTAAAACTAATTGCTCAAGCTTTGGCAACTTAGCTTTTCTGTTGGTTGCTTCCCGGCAAGGTGAAACTTCTTTGAACGACGCCCTGTCCATACCATAATCCTCTCCTTTCCCCCCCGGTGAACTTGTGCGCGAGGGAACCTTCCTTTCCTTTGTTGAGAAAAAGAAAGAAGAGAAAATAATGATATGGAGCCTTATGGCTCGTTATTGCTTACCGGGAGTTGGTGCTGCACAAGGTGTTAGACAAAGCATGCATATGTCAAATAAAAAAGCATGAAAGTGACAAGATGTGCGAAGCACATGAGCTTTACTGATGCACGGGATCTGCGCCCGGCTTTGTACAAAGTATTACATGCAACAGCGGCAAGACTTGTACAAAAGGTGGTTGCCGGAACAGGTTCCGGCAACCGCGCCCTACGGGTAAAACTTACGAAGATGCTCAATGTTCCAGGAGTTGCTCACCGGAATGCCATCTTCGGTCTCAAGGCGGACAGCGCCAGGCCTAGTGACTCGTTTCACCCGGTAATGGCCTTCCCACTTCGGCGTCAACTTGTTGGAATTCTTGGCGGATTGAACGCGCCGAAGAACAAGGTCGCCTTCCTCAAAGCTTCGGGCATTAACTTTGCGGCTATGGTAGCAGCGCAAAGCTTGCAGGTATCGAGCAGCTCGTACCGCAGCCTGAAGACGATCTTCCTCAAGGAGCAGCGCGTCATCTTGTCGCAGCTGCTCTTGCTCAAGCTCGTCATAAGCGAGCACTCGAGGCGACCCGTATACGAGTTCCATGGGGAGAACTGCCTCTGCTCCATAGACTAGAGCGAAAGGTGTCTGTCCAGTGGCTCGATTTGGCGTTGTTCTGATCGACCAAAGAGCCACCGGCAGCTCCTCGATCCAGTTTCTTCCGCACTTGTGCAGCCTGTCGAAAGTCCTAGTCTTGAGCCCGCGCAGCACTTCAGCGTTTGCCCTCTCCGCTTGACCGTTGCTTCTCGGATGAGCAACAGAAGCGAAGCAGACCTTGGCGCCAAGATCTTGGACGTACTGCATGAAGGTGCGGCTCGTGAATTGCGTGCCGTTGTCGGTGATGATCCTGTTAGGTATCCCGAAATGGCAAACAATTGACCTGAAGAACTTGACTGCTGACTGTGCTGTCACCTTCCTCACTGGTTCCACTTCCGGCCACTTCGTGAACTTGTCGATTGCGACGTACAAGTACTCGAAGCCCCCGACAGCTTGGGGGAAAGGGCCGAGGATATCGAGCCCCCAGACCGAAAATGGCCAGGATAAAGGGATCGTCTGGAGTGCTTGAGCTGGCTGGTGAATCTGCTTGGAATGGAACTGGCTCGCTTCACACTTGGTTACTTGTGCAGTTGCATCCTGGAGGGCTGTCGGCCAAAAGAAACCTTGCCGGAAAGCTTTGCCGGCAAGTGCTCTTGCGCCAATGTGGTGACCACATATGCCTCCATGTATCTCTGCCAACAGCTTTTGTCCGTCTTCCCGGCAAATACACTTCAATTTCACGCCGTTGAGTCTTCTTCTGTATAGTATGTTGTCAACAAACTGGTACATACTTGACTGCCGGGCTACTTTTTCCGCTTCTTCTTGCTCTTCGGGAAGTTCTCCTGTCTGAAGGAAACGGACATTTGCTCTGCCCATGCTGGAGCTTGTGGCTCGACAACAAGGACTAAAGGCACATCTGCTGCTGCGGGAACATCCGCTTCTACGGCGAGAACCTGCGGCTCAACCGGAGCTTGATATCCCCCGGCAAGCTTGCCAGAGCAAAACTTGTCGGGAGCGTCTGCTTCGACGGAACAAGCACTAAGACTTGCCGGAGCAAACTGCTTCTCAGCATTGTTGGCGTTGATCTTGGGGACCTTCTTGGCGGCGGCTTCGGGAAGCTCTGCCGGAAAGTACTCGCCGGAAATCAACTTTCTCTTCTTACTCTGTCTAGTTGATGGTGTCACGGATGGTTGAGTCAGCTTGAGCACAAAGATCCCTGGTTCCACAGGTAACTTAAGTGCGGCGCACTTTGACAGGCCATTAGCAATGTCATTCTGAGCTCTTGGAACATGTTCCATTTGTAGGCCGTCAAAGTGTTCTTCTAGCTTTCTCACTTCATCAACATAAGCTTCCATCAATGGACTCTGATAACTCTTGTTCACTTGGCGGACGACAAGCTGTGAGTCTCCCCTGACAATGAGCTTCCTAATCCCAAGGTCTGCCGCGATCCTGAGACCGGCAAGCAAGCCTTCATACTCTGCAGTATTGTTTGTTGCTTGCTCCTTCGGAAAGTGCATCTGGACTACGTACTTGAGGTGCTCTCCGGTGGGTGCGACAAGTAGCACGCCCGCACCGGCGCCTTGCAGCGAGAAAGCACCATCAAAATACATCAGCCACTCTTTGCTTGCCTCCTTGACGGGGATGCTCGTCTCTGGAATCTCCTCATCTGGTGTTGGCGTCCACTCTGCTATGAACTCTGCCAATGCTCTGCTTTGGATAGTTGAAGTACTTTCAAACCTGAGGCCAAAGCTTGACAGTTCCAGTGCCCACTCGACAATCCTACCTGTTGCTTCTGGATTTTGCAGTATCCTCTTCAACGGAAAGCGAGTGACAACTGTGATCTCATGTGCTTGGAAGTAATGGTGCAGCTTTCTCGAGGCCATGAGAAGGCCGAAAAGCAACTTCTGCACACCGGAGTACCTTGACCTAGCCCCCTGCAAAAGGGAACTGACAAAGTAAACTGGGCGCTGCACCATTCTCTTCTGCACCTCCTTATGTGTCTGCACAGATCCATCTTTGTCGGGACCGAAGCTTGCCGAACCAGAGCTTGTCAGTGAAGCCCCCTGCTTGTCGCTGGATGCATCTGCCGTGGTTGCTGGCTCATCATCTGCCTCCCTCTCCGCCACTAACGCAGCACTAACCACTTGATTGGTTGCCGCTATATACAGTAGCAACTTCTCTTGTGGCCTAGGTGCGACAAGTGTTGGAGCGGAGGACAGGTATCTCTTCAAGTCCTGCAGCGCAGCCTCCGCTTCCAGAGTCCATTTCATTGGACCTGCCTTCTTCAAAATTTTGAAGAATGGCAGTGCGTGCTCAGCAGATCTAGAGATGAACCTGCTGAGAGCAGCCACGCAACCGGCAAGCCTTCGCACATCCTTGACGCGCTTTGGTGCTTCGATCTGCTCGATGGCCTTGATCTTGTCGGGATTTGCTTCAATTCCCCTCTGAGACACGAAGAACCCGAGAAGCTTGCCGGAGGGGACTCCAAACACACACTTCTCGGGGTTCAGCTTGAGGTTGATCTTGCGCAGATTTGCAAACGTCTCATCTAAATCTTGAATCAGGGTTGCCATGTCCTTGCTCTTGACCACTATGTCATCCATGTAGGCTTCCACATTTCTGTGCATTTGCGGCTTAAAAGCGTGATGGACTACCCTTGAAAATGTTGAACCAACATTCTTCAAACCAAAGGGCATCCGTACAAAACAGTACGTGCCACATGGGGTAATGAATGCGGTTTTCTCCTCATCTTCTTCTGCCATGAAGATCTGATGATATCCTGAATATGCATCAAGAAATGAAAGCAAGTCACATCCGGCTGTGGAGTCAACAATCTGGTCGATGAGCGGCAAGGGAAATGGGTCTTTGGGACAAGCTTTATTGACATCGGTGAAATCAATACAAAGCCTCCACCCGTTGGCCTTGCGCACGACAACAGGATTGGCCAACCACGTAGGATGGAGCACTCCTCTGACAAGGCCTGCTGCTTCAAACTTCTTGATCTGTTCCGCAATGAATTCTTGGCGCTCCACTGCTTGTTTCCTAACTCTCTGCTTGACGGGCCGCGCATGAGGACAGACGGCGAGGTGGTGCTCAATTACTTCCCTGGGAACACCGGGGATGTCAGACGGTTGCCACGCAAACACGTCAACATTCGCCCACAGGAAAGCAACGAGCGCGCTTTGCTATTTAGGATCAAGCGTGGCACTGATGGTGAAGGTACCACCAGTGCCGTCCTCCTTGGCGGACACCTTCTTGGTCTCTGGTGGAGCTGCCATTGCCTTCTTACACTTGCTGGTGGAGCTCGATGGTGCGTCCTCGATGGTAGCGCAGCACTCCGAAGAGGTGCGCTTGCCGGAGTGGGCATCAGAGCTCTTGCCAGACTTGGTCTTCTTCCTCCCCCCGGGAGGTTCAGCGGCAAGTGACTTGCGATCTGCTGCGGCTGCTGCTTCCCGGTAGATCTTGTCGGCACAGATAAGAGCATCTTTCTTGTCGCCGTGGACACAGATGACGCTTATCGGGCCTGGCATCTTCAGTACGTTGTATGCATAGTGAGAGGCTGCCATGAATTTGGCAAGTGCTGGACGACCGAGGATCCCATTGTAAGGCAATGGGAAGTCAGCAACGTCAAAAGTGACCCTCTCAGTCCTGAAGTTCAGCTCGCTGCCAAATGTTACCGACAACGTGATCTTTCCCTTTGGCTTGCTCCTTCCCGGGTTGATTCCTTGGAATGTGTCGGTCTCTTCGAGCTCGCTGTCAGGGATCTGGAGTTTCTGGAGCACCACGGAGGAGATCAGGTTCAGGCCGGCCCCGCCATCAACTAACATCTTGGTGACCTTGAGGTTGCGGATAGTTGGTGAAACCAACATCGGCAAGCACCCGACCGCAGTTATGCGATCAGGGTGGTCCTCAATATCAAAGATGATAGGCGTGCTGGACCATTTCAGAGGTTTGCGCGACTCGATGGGTGGTTCTGCTGCATTGATTTCCCGCACCCACTGCTTGAGCTGGCGGTGCGAAGTATGCAGAGAAGCACCACCGTCAACGCATAGGACCTCTGTGGCCTTCTGGAACTCCTGCTCGTCGGTCTCGTCATCATCCATGTCTTCGTCGTCGTCGTCTTCATCCTTGTCGCGGCTACGGGGAGGCCTGTCTCCTTGCCGCTGCTTGGCCTTGCCGCGGCGTCCTCCCCGGCCGGGACGCTTCTTGCCGGATCCTCCAGCACCCTCTTGGGCCTTCTCCTTGTCGCGCCGCTCGTATTCAGCTTTCTGCTGCTCAACAAGCTGCTCGACTTTCTTGCATGGAGATCATGACCCTTGGTGCGGTGGATCTTGCAGTACTGCTTGTTGGTGCCGTCCTGCTTGTCGGCGGCCGCCACAGCCTCCGCGGCAGTCTCCTTGCCGGAGCTACCAGTTTTGGCTTTGTTGGCGCCACCTCCATTGCCGGACTGCTCGACAACTAGAACCTCTTTACCTTTCTTCCTTCGGTTATTCCGCCGCCGGTTCTTCCTTGTCGGGGCGGTATCCTCACTGTCAGATTCTCCTGCTCCTATATTCTCTCCGGGGAGTCTCCTCCCTTCCTCAGCACGTGCACACTTGTTGGCTAGGGCATATAGCTCACTGACGTCCCTGATGTTGCACATCGCCATCTCCTCCCTCATCCTGCGGTTCCGCACGTTTTGATGGAACGCGCTGATTACCACGACAGGGTGGATATCTGGGATGTTGTGCTGTACGTTGCTGAATCTCTGTATGTACTTGCGCAGGGATTCTCCTTCCTTCTGGGCGAGCAGGTGAAGGTCACAGTCTTGGCCAGGAGGTTTGTGGCCGCCTGTGAAGGCGCCGACAAACTGATGGCACAGGTCAGCCCAGGAGGATATGGAGTTGTCCGGCAAGTGCATGAGCCAGGATCAGACATTGGGCTTGAGCACCAGCGGGAAGTAGTTGGCAAGGATCTTGTCGTCTCGCCCCCCAGCAGCTTGCACCGCAATGGTGTAGATGCTGAGGAATTCTGACGGATGCGTCTTGCCGTCGTACTTCTCCGGTACATCTGGCTTGAAGTTCTTCGTGCTGGGCCACTGGACCTCCCGCAGCTCACGAGTGAACGCAGGGCAACCTACCGCGTACAGCAAGTTGCCTGGTTCACCGGGCGTGTGCATGTCAACAGAGGGCCCAGCGCGCTTGTCGGATTGACGTCGCGCTTCTCTTCGGCGCTCGATACGAGTACGAGCGTCTTCTTGCTGTCGTTCGTGAAGAACTTGGCGCTGATCGCGACGAACTCGTGGATCCGACGATGCGGTGGAGTCGCTGTCGAGGTGGATCCGGCGAGTCAGCGATCTTGGCCTTCGGGGTGGAGAGTGCATGGTGGTTGCACCATCACCAGTTTTGTCGCCGTCGGCTCGCGCCTGGCAACCCTGCCGCGGCAGCGACGTGCTCGACTGCCGTGGAGAGTGCCGTTGGCGAAGCCGATGAGACTCTGAATGGTGGCCCTCCATTGGTCAAGCTTGTCTTCCACAGGAGGGTAATCCAGGAGCAGTTGAGCACGCGCTAAAGCTTCTGCCGGAGTGGTGGGTGGTAGTGGCGAACGATGCGAGGAGCGGGATATGCTCGGACTTCTAACTACGTTAGAAGGAGCAGCACCCCGTCCGGGCGACCGTACTTCACTCGTGCCAGCATGTTGGCGTGCATGCTGGTCTTGAGCGTCCCGAGACCCACCAGCTTGATCTTGGTCCAACAAGCGTATGGTACTGCGAATACCATGACGCTGTCGGTCCTGCATCTCCTGAGAGGGACGCGGCGGATGCAAAGACACCAAGGTTTGTGCAGCCTTGTCCTTGGACCTGGCAGCACCGTGAGCATCTTCGCCGATGTCCGTTCTTCCACCAGCGTCAACCCCACCACCCGTTTGCTCCGGTGGTGGTGAGATCGACGCGGATGAATCAGCTGCCTCCGAAGTCTTCTTCTTCGGTGGCATGTTGATGAAGAAAACGATGATCTAGCTCGTGTGAACGCCGGATCAGGTTCACGCAATCTCGACGCCCCCTACCTGGCGCGCCAAAGATGTCAGGGGAAACTGACCCACGAACACCTATGGGACCGGAGCCCCTTTCGGTTCGGCGGGGGGCGGAGGTCGCACGAAGAGCGGATCAAGGCGGAGCACACGAGCAGTTTACCCAGCTTCGGAGCTCTCCGGAGAGATAACACTCCTACTGCTGCTTGTCTTATTCTATTATGTTCTTGCTCTAGAGAGCTAAGTGTTTTGCTGGCTTCGCGATGATTCGAGCCTTCTGAGCTAGTCGAACTCAACCGAAAGTTCTGAACCCCCTCTACGTTGCGCATCGGCCTCCTTTTATACGCGCAAGGGGTCATCGACAGGTGGCAACGCAGAGAAGGGTACAAATGTAAAAAGAGAGGTAGTTGGTACAGTTGCTTGTACAGTGTACTATACCTAACCCTGACGGCAGGGGACAAGGGCATTAAATGCCCGTCTGTGTCGCCTAAACAGTGCAGAAAAGGACCGTTAGAAGCTCCACCGTCCGCCACGATGGCGATCTTGTCAGCGTCGCATGCCACCGCTTACCGCTGGCTGCAGAGCCTTCCGCCACGCGTGCCTGGAGAGGCCCCCAGGACGACATGTTAGTGGATGCGCTGGAGCGTGGTAGCAGAGTGGCCGCTTGCCTCGGCAAGCGTCTTGCCGCGGTCGTGGTCTTGTCGCACCCGGAAGCTTGTCGCTCGCCGGGCCTTGCCGAGATGCGTGGCGCATCGCGGCAAGTTCCTTGAAATGCCTCGGTTGGCCTTCCCAGCAAGCTCCTCTTGTCGGGGTCTTGTCTTCTTGACTTGAACACTTGGTTCTTGAATGGCTCCAAAGGAGCCACGGAGTATCTTGGCGGTCACCCGACAAGCCCTTGCCGCGGGGCGCTGCTACTGCCCGTGCACAAGTTCAGGGTACTAGGGTACCCCTATTCTAGTACACCGACAAACACCTATTTCCCCGAAGGTGACCGTGGGTATCGAACCCACGAGAGGAAGACTCCCTTGAAGCGATGGTCTGTAGCAAGCTTCTGTCGAAGTGTCAAATCTAGCTTTTGACCGGATCAACAAGAAAATAGTGGTTCAAACACTTATAATAAAAAGAAGGTATGAGGATAAGGTCTTAATTCTTACAACCATCGATTGGTGTTGCGATAAGAAATGATATTAGTTTGGGTTCGGGAAGTCAACCATAAAGAGGTGCTTCCTTCGTTTGGAATGGGGGATGTGTCCAAATAACATCCTGACCAACACGAGTCTTGCATCAAGAATCAGTTGTCCTACCGAAGTTCCTATCCGTTTCCCGGGGTTGGCCCGATAATTAAGATAATAATATAAGACAAAAGCTTTGGGCGTTCATTGACTACACCCCATGAATCCCTAAGGATATGATCCATGTTACCCTACTGAACCTTACTGTCACCGGTGATTGATATGACACTTCACAGTCCCCTTGCTCCTAACCCCACCGGTGCTCGGTCTCCGTGATCCTGGGTACCTGCAGGGGTGAAGATTGCGGACAAGACAACAGATACTTCATGATGTAATTTTACTTTACACATACGAGACGTTTTGTCAAAGACTTCCATTGATGCCTTCACCAAATACTTGGGGTTGCATGGCTCATGCCTCACCCATACATTATCAGACTACTAACACTTGGAGATTAGATCGTGAGAAGAAATCATTGAAGAACACATCTTGAGATTGATTGATTGCAATTTGTCTTACAATGGATGCCTTGTTGGATGCACGATTACAAGTATGAACTAGATGGGAGAGGGCTATGGTGGTGGAGATGGCTATGGAGGTGAAAATGCCAGCGGCTAAGGTTTGTAGATGAAGATGATGATGAATGGGTTGTGGTTGTGCTCGAGGTCCTCCTCTGCTTGTTCTGTTGACATTTCGACGGGGTCCCCTTAATAAAAGTTGTTCAGGTGGATGACCTGCCTCGGTTTCATGTCAAATGACATGGTCACATGGAACGCAGTCTTTCACTCTGGTGGCCTTCTCACACCTCCTGATGATTTATTTCTTCTCCATTTTCCTCCATTTCCTTTCTCCTACGTGATATCTTCCCTTTTTAGCCCATTTCCTGTGGAAAATATTAAAGAGAGGATTTGTGGAATCCTTGGCATTCATTAGTCACTAGTGGCAATATCTAAGTGAATATCCCTCTTTTAATGAAATATCTCTGTTTAAAAAGGTTAAAATGAGTGAAAAAATATCACTCATCAGTAAGGTCCATCAGATCTCGGGTAGGGGGTCAGAGACAGGTAGACTTGGTAGATGGTAACAGAGACATAGGATTTTACCCAGGTTTTGGCTCTCTCGTAGAGATAATACCTTACGTCCTGCATTGATTGTATTAATTTCGAGGGAATACAGTGTGCAGGCTGATTTACCATGAGATCGTGTGTGTATGAGGTGTTGTCTACGAGCTTTACCCCTCGGTTTATATAGATACCTGGGTGTTTAGGGTTTACACATAGGTCGGTGATACGTCTCCAACGTATCTATAATTTTTAATTGTTCCATGCTATTATATTATCTATTTTGGATGTTTTATATACATTAATATGCTATTTTATAATATTTTTGGGACTAACCTATTAACCTAGAGCCCAGTGCCAGTTCCTGTTTTTTCCTTTTTTTGAGTTTCGCAGAAAAGTAATAACAAACGGAGTCCAAAAATAATGAAACCTTTGCGATGATTTTTCTTGGACTAGAAGACAACCAGGAGACTTGGCGATGAAGTCGAAGGAATCACGGGGTGACCACAAGGAAGGAGGGGCGCCCAGGGGGGTAGGGCGCGCCCCCCACCCTTGTGCTCCCCGTGACCCTCCTGACCTAATTCCTTCGCCTATATATTCCTATATATCCCCAAACCACTAGAGGCATCTACGAAAACACTTTTCCATCGCTGCAACCTTCTGTACCCGTGAGATCCCATATAGGGACCTTTTTCCGGCACTCTGTCGAAGGGGGATTCGAGCATGAAGGGCTTCTACATCAACTCTATTGCCCTTCAGATAAAGTGTGAGTAGTTTACCACAGACCTATGGGTCCATAGCTAGTAGCTAGATGGCTTCATCTCTCTCTTTGATTCTCAATACCATGTTCTCCTTGATGTTCTTGGAGATCTATTCGATGTAATACTTTTTTGCGGTGTGTTTGCCAAGATCCGATGAATTGTTGATTTATGATCAACTTATCTATGAATATTATTTGAATCTTCTCTGAATTCTTATATGCATGATTTGATATCTTTGTAATTCTCTTCGAACTATCAGTTTTGTTTGGCCAACTAGATTGGTTTTTCTTGCAGTGGGAGAAGTGCTTAGTTTTGAGTTCAATCTTGCGGTGTCCTTTCCTAGTGACAGTAGGGGCAGCAAGGCACATATTATATTGTTGCCATCGAGGATAAAAAGATGGGGTATTCATCATATTGCTTGAGTTAATTCCTCTACATCATGTCATCTTACTTAATGCGTTACTCCATTCTTTATGAACTTAATACTCTAGATGCATGCTGGATAGCAGTCGATGTGTGGAGTAATAGTAGTAGATGAAGAATCATTTTGGTCTACTAGAAAAAGACGTGATGCCTATATTCATGATCATTGCTTTAGATATCGTCATAACTTTGTGTTTTTCTTCCAATTGCTCAGCAGTAATTTGTTCACCCACTGTATTATTTGCTATCTTGAGAGAAGCCTCTAGTGAAACTTATGGCCCCCAGGTCTATTTTCCATCACATTAGTTTCCGATCTACTATTTTGCAATCTTTTTTACTTTCAATCAATAAACTAAAAATATAAAAAACATTACTTTATCATTTATCTATCTCTATCAGATCTCACTTTTGCAAGTAACCGTGAAGGGATTGACAACCCCTTTATCGCATTGGGTGCAAGTTGTTTGATTGTTTGTGCAGGTATTCGGTGATTTGTGTGTTATCTCCTACTGGATTGATACATTGATTCTCGAACTGAGGGAAATACTTATCTCTACTTTGCTGCATCAGCCTTTCCTCTTCAAGGGAAAAACCAACGCAAGCTCAAGAAGTAGCAGTTGGTTACATCTAGGGTAATCGTGGTGCAGACGATTTCTAAATCTTGGAGTATACGCCAAATCTTCGGACTTCCCATCCTGGTGTTTCTAGGTCCGACAAACGTGGCCTAGTGGTAAATCATCATGACTTGGGGACGATGTGGTGGGTACCCCCTAGTCCAAGACGCCATCAACGGTGGCCGACGAAATCGAAACAAAGGAACCTACCCGAAACTCTAGACCCGCCAACAATCAACCAAGGACGGGAAGGCAAGCTTGTTCCCCCCTGGATATGCCCGAGAAGAGGAGATGGACAGAGAATTACTCAGACACATGATCTTTCGACCCCAAGGCCAGACAAACAGGAACTCACAGGGAAGATCACCGAAGGACTAGAGAACCCTAGGCGGCCACCTTAGGGAACGAATATCGCCCTGTGCGTATACTCCGCCAAGCTGTACCGTTACAGGTAGGAGTTTTTTATGGTAATTATAAGTAGGAGTTGAGGATGGACCTAGTGAACCGTAGTAGAGTTGGGCCGTCATTATTCGGCTAGCACGATTCCAACAAAAAAGCCTTTATTTGTTGTTAGGAAAGCATGGACCACTTCTTGTTGCTCTGACTTGCTGGATTTGCACATGACCCGTGAATAAGATTCACCGGTCACAAAAGGGCATTTTTGTTTCACTCGCATGTAAAGTAATATATGATGAACAATGGATGGAGCAATGACGCTCTCCTCTCCAGTGTGCACGCCCTCATTGATCTTCATGTGCAGCGACAAATCATCAAGTGGTTCCTCTCTTTGTTACCTTTTTTTAAAAGAACATAGAAACTTTATTCATTTGCAATAACAAGTACATCGTTAAAGAGGAGGGGTACAATTTCGATCAAGGGCTCGTCAAACCAGTTCAAAGATGAAGAAAATCTAGCTAACTTAGCAAGTTCATGTGCGACCCTATTTGCTTCTCCATTACAATGCTCGAATTTAGTAATGAGAAAGTCACATGCTAAAAAATAACAATCGTCAAAACACTGCCGCCGCTATACTAGATGACCGTCCTCCATTGTTCATGGTTTCGATGACCTCCATGTTATCTGAGTTAATAACTAAGCGATTACGGCCCACCCTTTGAGCAATAGATAGACCATATCTAAGCGCCATAGCTTCAGCCGTTAGAACGTCCGTGCACCAATCAATTCTCCAATTCCCCCCTGCAATGAATTTTCCTTTATTGTCTCTCAGAACTGCACCAGCCGTGCCCCTGAGCCGGTCATGATCAAAAGAGGCATCCACACTAAGTTTTACAAACCCCCTTGGAGGTTGGACCCAACCTCCTATTTTCATCGTAGCCTTTGGTGATATAGCCAAAACATAGTTTAATGTAATTGCATGAATTCCCATGGTGATCTGGTTAGTATCTTGGGTTTTCTCTTTATGGACCAGTTTTCACCTCTCCCACCATAAATACCAAGTTGAAATTGCAATTAATTCATGGACATTACGAATACCCAAGATCGTAAGCTCCCGTTCAGGCATAGAAAGCAAAAATTCAAGCACTGCCTCACCAGCATAATCAACTCCGCACGCTCTTTTAATGACCTGATCTAGACTCAGTTTTTTCCAAACCTCCTTTGCTCTCTAACACTGAAATAATATATGCTTTGTATCCTCTGATCCAAAGGAACATGCCGGACAATTGGGGGTTAGCTTTATATGTCTATTCGCCAAATTAACTCTACATGGGAGGGTGCCATGTAGTGTGCGCCAAATGAAAATTTTAACCTTCGATGGACAAGATAATTTCCAAATCTCACTCCAAATGGGATTGATAGTCAAATGTCCCATATCATCGGTTCTTCTTAATTTTCCCCCGTGTTGGTGTTCCCGTTGCACTACATAGGCTAATCGAACAGAAAAAGTTCCACTCTTTGAATAGCTCCAAGCGACAAAATCCGACATATCATGTTGTGATAAAGGAATTGCAAGGATCCTTTGTGCATTAACTGGCCAGAACATTTGTGTAACCTGATTTTCGTCCCAATTACTAGTAGCGGATCAATTAAATCAGATACCCTTGAGATCAAAATACTCCCTCTCGGTGTGATTACTTTTCTATTCGCACAATTAGGAATCCAAAGCATCTTCCCAAATATCAATGTTGTGACCATTTCCAACACGCCAAATATAACCAAGCTTTAGACAATTAACCCCTGCCATGATACTTTACCAAGTAAAAGAAGAGCCCTTTTTTAGCTTTGTATTTAATAGATCACCGTTTGGGAAATATTTAGCTCCCAACACGGTCCCACATAAGGAATCTGGATTCTCAGTAATACGCCATGCTTGTTTTGCCAGCATTGCTAGGTTGAAACAATGAATATCCCGGAATCCCATGCCCCCTTGATTTTTGGGTACACACATTTTCCACCAAGCCATCCAATGCATCCGCTTCTGATTATCCCCGTCCCCCCACCAAAAATGAGATATCGCATTAGTGATTCTCTTACATTTTTTTAGGAATTTTAAAGACGGGCATCGCATAGGTGGGGATAGCTTGTATAACAGATTTCACGAGGATTTCCTTCCCTCCCGCGGATGAACATTTTTGTTTCCATCCACTTATCTTCATGATGACACGGTCAATCAAATACTAAAAACAGTCAGATTTATCCATACCCACATTAGCCGGTAACCCTAGATATTTATCATTGAGAGCTTCAGTCATGATATTGAGTGTTGTAGATAGTTGCTCCTTGATTTCCACTTCTGTATTGGGGCTGAAAAATATACTTGATTTATCAACACTGATCAATTGCCCCGATGCTTTACAATACGAGTCCAGAATGGTTTTCAAAGCCTCTGCATTGTGAATACTTGCCTTCATCAGGATCAATGAGTCATCCGCAAAAAGAAGATTCATAATTAGTGGTGCCTCTCTGCACACTTTTACACCTTCAATTTTGCCACTTTCCTCCGCATGTGACAAGAGAGCAGACAACCCCTCAATACATAGCAAAAATAAATAATGCGATAATGGATCTCCTTGTCATAAACCTCTGGATGGCTTAAAACTCTCAGTTTCTTCCGAATTAAATCTAACACGTTATTCAACAGTAGAAACACATTGCATCATAAAATTGACCCAACTCTCTTGGAAGCCTAATTTCAACATGATCACCTTCAAAAATACCCACTCCACTCGGTCATAAGCTTTATGCATATCAAGTTTGATCGCGCACAATCCTTCCTTTCCATCCCTTTTATTTTTCATTTTGTGAAAACATTCATAAGCCACTAAAACATTATCAGTAATCATTCGTCCAGGTACAAAAGCACTTTGTGTCAGGCTAATAATTTCTGGAAGGAAACCTTCAATCGAGCAGCCACCATTTTGGATATAACCTTATACACAACATTACACATGCTAATTGGTCTGAACTGAGTTACCTTATCTAGTGAATTAGTCTTCTCCTTGTTACCTTTTATATAAGCCGAGAGCATGTACTAGTTGAATACGGGCTTATAGGCAACATCGTCACGGACGTGTCGACCACCTTCATGCAAGCCACGTGGCACTAGCCTTTGCCGTGGTCAAGCGGGTGCCGGAGAATTTACGCTCGGCTTACATGTACATTCAGATACACGACGACTTTGATTTCATGACCCTAAAAAAAGACTTTGATTTTCATGTAGTGTATATTGAGGGGAAAAAACAAAAAAAATAAAAAGAGGGGTTGAATGGCCAAGGGTCCCGTTGAAATTGCAATGTCGTCGCGGTATTCAGGAACTTTCCCCTTTCCTCTACACAATTTAAGAGAGGTGAAAGAAGGCAACCATAGGCATTCTGGCCGGGCCGATCCCGGGGGCTCGCCACCGGCGCTGCCGGTTTGATACTCGTCGTGCGCAGTGTAGCAGTGTAAATAGTAGTTGTAGTCGAGTTGTTTCATACATACACGGTGAATAATCTGGCGATTTAGATCCCCGAAAAAAACAATCTAGGGATTCCGATGGGAAAAGGAGGGGATCGATTTCCGTTCCGGCGGAACTCTGTTTGGATTCGAATCAAAATAAGTTACCGCCCACTCTAGTACTAGTACTGCATATATATACCACACCAGCGGTCTGTGGCGGCGACCCATTTCAATTGATCCGCTTAGATCGAGAGGAAGAACCAATCAATCGATTCAGAGAAAAGAAGAAAAATCAATCGATCAATCAAGAGAAAAGAGGAAGAATCGATCCAGAATCAATCGATCGATCCAGAGAAAAGAGGAAGAATTATCGAGATCGAGATCGGGAGAAAGAGGGGAGGAGATGTTGTCCCTTCTCTCCACTAGCGCGGACGTCGTGCAGGAGGAAGAGGACGGCGGCCGGGGCAAGGACACTGTCCTGATGCGGATCGACCGTCTTGGGGATGTTTTAATGGCGCTGGCGGATGTGATCCACCGCATTGCGCAACAAGACTGGAGAGTACTCAACATCCTGCAGATCCAACAAGCGGCGGCGCTGGGCGGAGTGCTCTCCGACGCCACGCGCTCGCTTCTGAAGATTCACCACGCACTGCTCCAGCTATCCAGAGCACACGACACTCTCATGGAGGCGCTGCCCAGGATCAGGCGAAGCTACGGGGATCTCGCCCTGCCCGACGACACAAGGTTTAGCGACTCTGCACTGCTGCAAACTTCACGGTCGTCATTGGTTGGACATACGGGGTCGGCACCGGCCGGCTACCTCAGGGATGAGGTGGATTCTCGAGTCGGCATCGTGCAGGACGTGATGCCTGCACCCAAGATGGTGCCCAAGGCGTTCCGCAAGCGCAGCCTCAGCCTCCCGTACCGATGCGCCGCCATCCCCCCTTCCCCCCGCTCTATGACAAGTTGTTGGCCCTGCTCGTGTCGCCCCGTGATGCCCAACGCAAGGCCACTAGGCACCTGCCCCGCATCCTCCCTGTCGTGGCCTCTCTACAGGAGCAGGCGGCTCGGGTGGGAGTGGCCACCCATGGGGTCACCCGTCAGTTGCCCAGCATGCGGGCCATCGTTGCTGATTGGGCCTCTGATCTCGCGTCGCCCTCCCTCAACGGCTCCACGTTCGAGGATGTGCTATCGCGCATTGTCGTCCATCTCCAAAAGCTCCGAGATTCCCTCAACGCGCATGTGCCCCTCCTCTACGACCGATTCACCGGCGATGTGGTCGTCTGCTCCCTTCGCGACGTTGCCAAGGTGCGCACCAACTCCAAGTTGCTCCTCGACAGCGCCCAGGAGCCCTCCCATCGCATCATCATTGTCCTCGATGGCATGAGGATGTTCTCTGAGGCCAATGAGTTGCACCTGCATCTCTTGGCCGGTGTGGACGAGTGCAGCTGTCGGGTGGCGAGGGGTCTGCCTCAGCTCGAGCAGGCGGCGTTGCTCTACGACGCCATTTTGAAGCTCAAGGCGGCCCTAGAGAAGGCACACGCGACCGACATCTACAATGTAGCCGCCGACCAAGACTTCCAGGAGTGCCGCGCTCGTGCGGCAGTTGTTCGGTACCTCTTCGACGGCGACCGCTCCATCGTCTCCTCAGGGGCAAACACCCTCCTCCTCGTCGTGGACGACCTCGTGCGGAACGAGCTTGACAACATGTTTTTCCCCGCGTTGGAGCAGTTAGACATCCTTTGCACTGAGGACGTCAGTTTCATCCACACATGATGCATCTCCCCGTTTGACATCGCTCTCGGACATGACATGACCAGCTAGCTTCATGACCAAGAACCAAATGCATAGAAGTGACAGTGATGATGGTTTTGGTTTGCTTGTGTTTTGTCTTTGGATGGATTCTAAGGAGTATATAATAGATAATAATATTACGTAGGAGTAATTTTCTTCTTCTTCCCTGCTTACCAACTTATTCCTTTTATGCATGCCCAATGTTGTGTTGCTTTCTACTTAGTACCTATCTAAGCCGGTCATTAATTCCTGCCCCCAAAAATGTTAATTCTAGCTATCCATATCTATCAAAGACCCCATGTTATCTAAGACGGCCACATCAATGCACAAAAAAGAAACCAAAAAATCAAAACCTTCAATCTACACCATCTGTTGGAGCAGCGTTTTGTGGCCTTAAAGATGTAAAAACTATTATTTATATATCTACATCATCTATTGGAGATACTCTTATATTAATTTTGATTTTACTAATCACATGTCCCATGCGGTTCTATTGGAGATACTGTTAGCACATTATTATTATTATTATTATTATTATTATTATTATTATTATTATTATTATTATTATTATTATTATTATTATCTCAATAATGTTTTATACAACATGTTTCAAATGTTCAGTGTTTGAGTCTCTCACATAAAGAGTACTTCTGCCAAAAGTTCGGTGTTCGGTGTTTGATTTATATGTTTCTATTAGGTTTGTGCCTACACTAATTATTATCACCCTATATTATGTCATTGGGTTTTGTTCAACGGTAACTAAAGGCATTCCTTGGAGTTTCTAGTAGAAGTACTTGTACCTGTTCTAGAAAAATGTCAATATCTCATCAACTCGTATGCAAGTTTACGTTCTTTAATCATTACAAATGGATACTTTCTAGATAACATGTTGCAAATTAGCACACAAACATATGATACAAGAAATTAAAAACACTGCTAGTTAAATAAAAATTGCTAAGAAAGGCTTGGAAGAAAGATCTAGATGGCTAGAACATTAGAAATTGCAACATATTGCTGCTGCTTACTAGTCCCGAACAAAAAAATCAGAGCTCCTCTCTTCTAATCCCAACCAACACAATGAATCGGATTGAGAAAGAGATATTTACGGAGATGATCTTCATGAAACGAATGAAGGGACCTAAAAGGCTACAGGAAAAAAGGGATTTGCATCAGAGAGCAGATTGATTGGAATCTGAAAAATTGTATTACCTTGTTCCAGTAATCACGCGCAGGATTGGGAGACACGGGCGGGGGTGCTGTCGAACTTGGGGCTGCCGATTGGGGGGAAGCGGAATAGAAACCGAGAAGATTGCGATCTGTTACCCCTTTTCCCCTTTCTTTAGGGCTAACATCAACACCCTCAGGACCGGCGCTAAGGATGTGAGCAATGACAGGGGGAGGGATTAGAGGGGGGATTGGGCAACTTATGAAGGAGGAATTGGTGGGATATCTCAGTCTGAGACGTGAAATCCCCAAACCCCTTCAAACCAAACGATTAATTTTCGCCTAAGAGACAAGAAGAAGCCAGATCCGAGATGCGTTCGAGAGTAAACAAACATACGACGCACGGGCTCGGAATCGACAAGTCCCCGAGCGCAGCCGCACACGACGGGGAGACATGGTTGGTGAAGGAACGCCCGACCGATTGCTACCGGTTTTGAGTTTTGACGGGGTGCTCGTTGGTCCGTAAGCGAAATTGCTTTGCACATGATTTTTGTACATACGATCTGATGTGTCTTCACTAGAAGACATGCTGCATTGGTTTCTTTTCCCGATGGAGCTGGTTGATTGGACGAAAGTACATACAACAGCACATCGTATGTGTTTCCGACGTGAAAATTTCGGGCGGTCTATATCACGTCACGATCCCCTCCTAGGAAACTTTCCTTTCAAAATCCTTTTCCCCTCAAAAGGAAAACATTATTTTCCATCAAACAACTGGAGGACACCTTCTCAAATTGATGAACACAAATCGTTCAACACAAACTGTATAGCTTCCCACAAAGAGAACACACACACACACACACACACACACACACACAAACTATATCCCCCCTCCCCCGTGAAAGAAAACTATGAGATTCCGCTCTCCGAAGCGCGCACGCGCGCGCGTGCACACACACACACACACACATCTCAAAGCATCGTCGTTCATCGTTCATCATTTCTAAATTTCAACTCACCTCGATTCCTACGACCATACAAACCATCGTCGTCTCTACCCATCTCGCCGGCGACGACACAGAATATAGCACGGCCCAACAACGGCAACGAGTCACCGGAGCAAGGAAAGCATGGCAATCTGCCTACCGAAACCTCTTCTGCCCACATCTTCTACTCGCCACCTAGGACAAGTATCAGGGGCGGTGCCGCGAGCTGCGCAGCCGACGAGCCTGGACGTTGCCGGCGGTGAGGGAGCACGCCGAGCTAGAGAGTTACACATGTATTCGAGGAGCGCACCGTCCACGATGCGGCGAGAAGCCGAGGTGGATCACAGCGGCCGCGGCTGGAGTTTGACATGTTGAACATCGAGCCTAGGCTATAGAAATTGGGATTTGGCGAAGGGGATTAATGGCTGCTTTGAGATTCGGTTTGCCACGTATCACGTAGAGAGGTGGGTCTCCCGTTTATGCATGTACGACCTGGTCGTA
>NC_041381.1:654439217-654478769 GCF_002162155.2 Triticum dicoccoides
AGAGTGAGGAAGGAAAGTGAGGAAGCAGAACGAGGACTACTGATTGTGTGCTAAACGATGAGGACCTTTTTGGAAAAGGGGCAATACTCCGCGCCGGCGCACCGGCGCAACGTTTCGGCCGGTTGCTCTAGGACCGTAGGATCCCTAGGATTCTAGCTGTCGGATGTGCCTTCTCCCTTTGTCCTTCTTCTCCATCGTCTTCCCGAAAACATTGCAGCGCCGCACAACGCAGCGAGAGGAGGCTACGGCGAGGGTCATCAACCCCTGCCGTAATTCGCCGCCGGTTGCCGCCTCACCGCATGTCGGCGCCTCGCATGTGCCTCTCGTTGGGCGCCACAACCCCCACCCTCCCCACACACGTTTTGCTGCGTTGTGGAAGATCGCCGGCGTTGGCGGCAGCGACCGGCGCGCTGTAAAACCACTGTCGCGCCGCCGGTGCTTCGCAACCATGGATTTTTCTCGAATCATCGGATGTGGATGCTGGAAACATATTGGAAATATGCTGGAACCGGCTATTAGAGATGCTGCAGTCAGAAACGTGGTTGTCGACGTTTGTTACAACTGTATCCAGTAAAAGCTACATCCACATTCGCGCAGAACTGCAACCTTTTCACACCGGAGCTACATTGACGACATGTGTTGACGAATGTTACAACTGTACATTGAGAAAGCTTCATCCATGTTCGTAAAAGCTGCAACCGGCGAGCGTGGTGATCGTGCACGGTGATTTTGTTTTTGCTACAACCGACTTCATTTTCTTCGCTACTACTGGCTTCGTTTTTGCTACAGCCATGGCTGGTGAGCATGGTAACTACGGGCGGCGAGGAAGGGCAATGCTGCTGCAAGCAAGGACGGCATCATGGATTTGTGCTACATGGTACACCCCACATTGAAAATCGCTACCACTGCGTGATGTACAGCTACAACTGCAATCGTGATTTACCGCATCGCACAATGATGCATTTTTTTGCTGGAAGCGATGCTCATATGTGCTGGAACGGGGCGAGCGAGATGTTACAACGGCGAGGGATCTGAGCGACGAGCTGCGACTCACGGACATGAGCGGTGGCGAGCCCGCCGATGAGCTGCAGCCATCTCCACCGGAGCTAAAACCGTTGCATCGAGAGCTGCAAAACAGCAAGTTGCATGAGTGGCGAACGACGACGAGGATGGCCAGCGAGGGCCACGAACATCGACAAGGACGACCAACGGGGGTGGGGACTGGCGACAAGGACGACCGATGTGGGCAGGGACTGGCGATGCAGACGGGCAGCCTACAAGATGAGAGAGGGACCAGTGCAGCAGCACAGGGTGTTAATGGCGAGCGGTTGGTGGGCCCGGTCAGCCATGCATCCCACCATGGGAGAGGGATGCCCTACGATGAAAGCAGGTCACACGGGTCACGCGCGACTGGCCGAGCATTCTGCCGGCGTGTGGATTCTAAACGTTTTCCTTGAATCAAAGTCTTACATTTTTTTGAGAGTAAATATTACCGCATTTATTTAAATGTCAAACTCCGGAATGTCATCCGCGATTACATGAAGAAAAAGTCTGGGGAATCCCCAACCATACCTTACACAGTTCATCACCAACACCTACCTTAGCTAACTTATGCACGACAATATTAGCAGACCGACGAACCCAAGATATCTTGCAATCGACAAAAGACCCAAGTAGAGCTTTAACCTCTTGAATCGATGGACCAGCAGTAGATACATTCCTCGTAGATTGTTGCAACATGTTCACCATAGCCTGAGCATCAAGCTCCAAGTGAACCCTCGTTGCGTGAATTTCTGCAGCCACTTGCAAAGCCCGTCTACACGCAAAAATCTCCGTAGCTTCCGGATCGACAACATTTGGAAAATAATGACAGGCTGCTGCCAGAAAAGCACCATTGTGATCTCTAAGCACTGCACCTCTTCCGCCTTTCTCTCCATGTTTGGACACGGCTCCATCTGAATTCACCTTCACCCATCCTTCAACAGGTGGTTCCCAGCGCTGTGGTTCCGGCCGTACAGCCACACCTGTCTTCCGCGAGTGCACCTCTGATGACCCACAAGTATATGGGGTCAATTGTAGCCTTTTCGATAAGTAAGAGTGTCGAACCCAACAAGAAGGAGAAGGAAATGACAAGTGGTTTTCAGCAAGGTAATGTCTACAAGTAGCAGAGTAGTTTGATAGCAAGATAATTTGTAACGAGCAAGTAACGATAGTAGTAACGAAAGTGCAGCAAGGTAGCCCAATCCTTTTGAGGCAAAGGACAGGCCAAAATGGTCTCTTATGATAAGCAAAGTGTTCTTGGGGGTACAATGGAATTTCATCTAGTCACTTTCATCATGTTGGCTTAATTCGTGTTCGCTACTTTGATAATTTGGTATGTGGGTGGACCGGTTCTTAGGTGTTGTTCTGACTTGAACAAACCTCTTAAGATTAACCCCCTCGCAAGCATCCACAACTACAAGAAAAGTATTAAGAATAAATTCTAACCATATCATTAAACTTTTAGATCCAATCGGTCCCGTACGGAATAGCGCATAAACTAGGGATTAAGCTTCTGTCACTCTCGCGACCCATCATCTAATAACTACTCCACAATGCATTCCCTTAGGCCCAAGTATGATGAAGTGTCATGTAGTCAACATTCACATGACACGACTAAGGGAATCACAATATACATATCATCAAAATATTGAACACATGTCAAGTTCACATGATTACATGCAACATCATTTCTCCCGTGACCTCAAGAACCAAAGTAACTACTCACAAATGATAATCATGCTCAAGATCATAGGGGTATTAAATAGCAAAATGGATCTGAACATATAATTTTCCACCAAATAAACCATATAGTAATCAACTACAAGATGTAATCAACACTATTAGTCACCACAAGCACCAATCTATAGTTCCGGTACAAAGATGGAACACAAGAGATGAACTAGGGTTTGAGAGGAGTTGGTGTTGTTGAAGATGTTGATGAATATAGCCCTCCCCAAGATGGGAGAGTCGCTAGTGATGATGATGACGATGATTTTCCCCTCCGGGAGGGAAGTTCCCCTGGCGGAATCGCTCCACCGAAGGGCAAAAGTGCTCCTGCCCAGGTTCCACCTCGAGACGGCGGCACTTCGTCCCGAAAGTCCTCTCCTTTTTTTTTCTAGGTCAAAATGACTTATATACCAGAAGAGGGGCACCATAGGTGGGCCTAGGTGAGCACAACCCACCAGGGCGCGCCTGGGCTCCCTGGCGCGCCCAGGTGGGTTGTGCCCACCTGGTGGGCCCCCTTTTGTACTTATTTGCTCCAATATTCCTCAAATATTCCATAAAAATCTTTGCAAAGTTTCATCTCATTTGGAGTTGTGTAGAATAGGTAGCCTGACGTAGCTTTTTCAGGTTCAGATTTCTAGCTGCTAGAACTCTCTCCCTTTGTGTGTACCTTGAATATTATGAGAGAAAAGGCATTAGAATTACTCCAAAAAGCATTATTATAAAATAAAACAACATAAATAACAGTAGGCAAACATGATGCAAAATGGACATATCAACTCCCCCAAGCTTAGATCTCGCTTGTCCTCAAGTGAAAATGAAATCGAAAAACATGTCCACATGCTTAGAGAGAGAGAGAGAGAGGTGTCGATAAAAACAAAAATACGGACATAGCAACATCATGTAACTTATTATAACTGCAACAAACTTTAACATAAAACTTTTATCATAGACTTCACATGAACAAGTGACAATTCATCACAACATCAAAGTATAAAGCATAAACTCTATTGGAAACCAACAAACTCTTTTCTCAGTCAACTTTGCAACTACAATTCATCATCTTTTCAGGAAGGGTCAGGTATCGGAGCCTTTAGGAAAGTCCACATACTCAACTATAATTTAGTCTTCTATGATTGCCAACACTCACCGCATACACATGAGCAAAACATTTCAACCGGATACATAGAAAGATAGAGGCTTATAGTTTCGCCTCCCAACGTATTCACCTCAAGGGTGATGTCAACAATAATAACTCATGCTACCCATATTCAACTAGATATATGTGCCTAGATCTTTCCTCACCACATGATGATTGCCAAAGGAGAAAATAAAAGGAATAGAGAGAAAACTTTTGACTCTTGGATGAAAGAAAATACATAGAAGTAAAAGATAGGCCCTTCGTAGAGGGAAGCAGAGGTTCCCATGCGCTTTTTGTTTGTATGATCAACCCCTTAGTGCAAGAGAATGTCACGTTATATTGCCCCTTATGGCGGCAACCTTTATTATGCAGTCTATCGCTTTTATTCTTTTCCAACTCAAGTTCGTACAACGCTCAATTTTCCCTTACACTAAATGATCTCACACTTTTAGAAGCAATTTTTATTGCCTTTTTGCACCAATGACAACTTACTTGAAGGATCTTACTCAATCCATAGGTAGTTATGGTGGACTCTCAAACAAGATTTGGGTTTAAGGGTTTTGTATGCACAAGTAGTATCTCTACTTAGTGCGGAATTTTGGCTAGCAAAGATAGGGGCAAGCACCACATGTTGAAGGATCTATGACAATATAACTTCTGTGTGAATATTAACAAACATAAATCATTATGTTGTCTTCCTTGTCCAACGTCAACAATTTCGGCATATAATATTTTGATGGGTGCTCACAATCACAAGAGATTTCCAGGATAGTGTATTTGCATGTGAATTTTTCTCTTCCCTTATTAATTCTTTCATGAGTTGCATCATTGACCAATGATATGTTTGTCAATCTAAAATAAAATTTTCTACTTATACTTTTCCTTATATGATCTTTTTCATTTATTTCTTTCTTTTTATTGAAACAAAAAAGCAAAGAAAGCATAACTCAAACTAAACTTTATTATATATCTTGCACACGATTACAAAGGTAGATCACTAAGCAAACTCTCAAAAAGAAAGGATCAAACTAACTTTTATTCATCTAAAGCAAAAGATAACTACGGATCAAACTAAGAAAAGTAAAGGCAAAAGATAGTGGAGATGATACGATACTGGGGCACCTCCCCCAAGCTTGGCGAAAGCCAAGGGGAGTGCCCATACCTGATACTCAGTTTTGTTTTGGTGATGAAGAAGGAGGTGGTGGTGATGATGAAGTAGAAGCGCTCTTGTCCTTAGGTTTCCACGACAGAGGCTCACCATCATAAGAGGAAGAGTGAGTCTCCCCGGTCCTACAACTGGCGGCCAAACTTATACCGTTAAACCTTGCCTCATATTCAAAGACTTGGTTTTGGAGGTCGTTGATCTGGCTCTGGAGGAAGTTGATTTGCTCATTGAAGGAGAAGACGATGTCCTTCATGGACTTGCCATCCACCTTGAGATCACGGGTGTAGTCCGCGATCATGAGGTGATTGGAATTGAGTCCATGTTCCACTATCCCATTGCAGCGGAAGACTTCCTGCTCCATAGCTTCAAGCCTGGACTCCACGGATCCAATTCCCTTGGGTCCTTGCACATCGAGGATGTGCAGCACCCCATCGCGCATCTAGATAGCTTGAGGGTGCTGCATCACCTCCTGCAGATATGGGATGATGACATTCTCAAAGAACTTGTCCTTGGAGGAGCTTGAAGTGGACATGGTGGATTAGATCTGACAGAAAACAACAAGAAAAGAAAACAGGAGATTTCTTCGTGATACGGAGGTCAGCAGGTTCTGGGGGTATATAAAGATTTTTTTTTATCTTGTGAAACAAGCAAAACGGAAGAAAATCAGAGTCCGGAAAGTACCCTAGGTGGGCACAACCCACCGGGCCGCGCCTGGCAAGACAGGGCCAGGCGCGCCTCGGTGTATCGTGCTCACCAGGGTCACTTTCTTGGCAGTTTCTTATTTTCCTAATTGTTTAAATATTCCAAAACTGACAAAAAAATATTTTTGCTGATTTTTTGGAGTCTGTTTACTGACCGTATCACGTACCTCCCTGTTTTCACGATTCTAGAGTGTTCTGGAAGGTTTCTTTTATGTATTCTTCCAGTGTCATAGTTTGGATAATATTTCTTTCAACATTAATGGGCTTACCTAAGATATAATGTCTTATGCGTTGCCCGTTAACAACCTTCGGGTTAGTACCTTTGGCATTATTTATTTTAATAGCTCCAGATCGATAAACCTCCTCGATAACATAGGGTCCTTCCCATTTGGAGAGGAGTTTTCCTGCGAAGAATCTGAAATGAGAGTTGTACAAAAGAACATATTCTCCAACTTTGAACTCATGCTCTTGGATTCTTTTGTCATGCCATGTTTTAACTTTTTCTTTAAATAACTTTGCATTTTCATAAGCTTGGGTTCTCCATTCATCTAATGCGCTAATATCAAATAACCTCTTTTAACCAGCAAGTTTGAAATCATAGTTGAGTTTTTTGATTGCCCAATATGCTTTGTGTTCTAACTCAAGAGGCAAATGGCAAGCTTTTCCATAAACCATTTTATAAGGAGACATACCCATAGGATTTTTATATGCTGTCCTATAAGCCCAAAGTGCATCATCTAGTTCTTAGACCAATTCTTCCAGGACCTATTGACAGTCTTTTGTAAGATTAGTTTTATTTCTCTATTGCTGAGTTCAATTTGACCACTATACTGAAGATGATAAGGTGGTGCAATTCTATGGTTAACATCATAGTTAGCAAGCATTTTACAGAAAACACCATGAGTAAAGTGTGAACCACCATCATTCATTAAATATCTAGGGACTCCAAACCTTGTGAAAATAACTTCCTTAAGCATTTTAATAGAGGTGTTGTGACCAACACTACTGGTTGGAATAGCCTCTACCCACTTAGTAACATAATCAACAACAACCAAAATATGAGTATACCCATTAGAGGAAGGAAAAGGTCCCATGAAATCAAATCCCCAGACATCAAATGGTTCAACAGCAAGTCAATAATTCATAAGCGTTTCTTGACGCTTACCAATGTTACCTATTCTTTGACATTCATCACAAGATAAGACGAACTTAAGGGGCATCCTTGAAGAGAGTAGGCCAGTAAAAACCAGATTGCAATACCTTATGAGTGGTTCTGTCTCCCGCGTGATGTCCTCCATAAGCTTCGGAGTGACATTTTTATAGGATTTGTTCCTGTTCATGCTTAGGTACACAATGTCTAATAATACCATCTACACCTTCTTTATAAAGATATGGGTCATCCCAAAAGTTATGTCTTAAATCATAGAAGATTTTTTTCTTTTGTTGGTATGTAAAGCTAGGTGGTATGTATTTAGCAACAATATAATTAGCATACCAAGGTGTACTATTAGAAACATTTATTACAGCTAACTGTTCATCAGGAAAGCTATCATTAATAGGTTGTGGGTCATCAAGAATATTTTCAAGCCTAGACAAGTTATCAGCTACGGGGTTCTCTTCTCCTTTTCTATTAGTGATATTCAAATCAATTTCTTGTAGCAGAAGAAGCCACCTAATGAGTCTAGGTTTAGCATCTTTCTTTTCCATAAGATATTTTATAGCATCATGATCGGTGTGAACAATCACTTTAGAATCAACAATGTAGGATCTAAATTTATCACAAGCAAACACCACTGCTAAGCAATCTTTTTCAGTAGTAGCATAATTTCGTTGGGCACTGTCAGTCTTACTAGCATAATGGATAACATTTAATTTCTTATCAACTCTTTGTCCTAGAACAACACCAAAATCATAATCACTAGTATCACACATAATGTCAAAAGGCAGGTTCCAATCAGGTGGTTGAACAATAGGTGCAGTAATTAAGGCTTTCTTGAGTGTTTCAAAGGCTTCCAAGCAATCATCATCAAACACAAAGCGAATATCCTTTTGTAAAATATTTTTAGGAGACCTAGAAATTTAAGAGAAGTCTTTGATAAACCTCTTATAGAAACCAGCATGACCAAGGAAACTACGAATACCTTTGATATCTTTAGGACATGGAATTTTCTCAATTGCATCAACCTTGGATTTGTCCACCTCAACGCCTCTTTCAGAAATTTTATGGCACAAAACAATACCTTCATTAAGCATAAAGTGGCACTTCTCCCAATTCAAGACAAGATTTGTTTGTTCACATCTCTACAAAACTCGATCAAGATTCCTTAAACAATAATCAAAAGACTTCCCATAAACAGAGAAGTCATCCATGAAAACCTCAACAATCTTTTCACAAAAATCAGAGAATATAGCAGTCATACATCTTTTAAAGGTAGCAGGTGCATTACATAGACCAAAAGGCATACGTCTATAAGCATAAGTTCCAAAAGCACAAGTAAAAGTAGTCTTTTCTTGATCAGGTTCTGAAGCATGTATTTGTGAAAAAACAAAATATCCATCAAGGAAGCATAAATGGGTGTGTTTAGATAATCTTTCTAGCATTTGAATAATAAAAGGCAGAGGGTAATGATCTTTTCTAGTTGCTTTGTTTAATTTTGTATAATCAATTACCATTCTATAGCCTGTGACAATTCTTTGTGGAATGAGTTCATTCTTATCATTAGGAACAACAGTTATATCTCCCTTGTTAGGGACACAATAAACATGCCTTACCCATCTACTATCATCTATATGCTAGATTATACCTGCTTCCAGAAGTTTCAATATTTCCGTTCTTACCACCTCTTTCATCTTTGGATTTAACCGATGTTGGTGATCAACAACGGGTTTAGCATCAGATTCCTATTAATCTTGTGATGGCATAGAGTGGGACTAATGCCCTTAAGATCATCAAAATTATATCCAATAGCAGCTATGTGCTTCCTTAGAACTTTCAATAATCTTTCATCTTCATGTTCTGAAAGGTTAGCAGTGTTAGTAACATGATATAACTTTTTCTCATCAAGATAAGCATATTTCAAAGTGTTTGGCAATTGTTTTAATTCAAACACAGGATCACATTTAGGTGGAGGAGGACCTCCTAGAGTTTCAATAGGTAGATTGTGTTTAAGTAGAGGTTGTTGTTCGAAAAAGATTCTATCTATTTCACTTATTTCATGCATTGATGTCGCTTGAAGCTATGTCGGTATTTCCCCAAAGAGGAAGGGATGATGCAGCACAACGGTGGTAGCTATTTCCCTCAGTTATGAAACCAAGGTTATCGAACTAGTAGGAGAACCAAGCAAACAACATAAACAACCCCTACACACAAATAACAACACCTCGCAACCCGACGTGTTAAAGGGGTTGTCAATCCCTTTCGGGGTACAACACCTCAAGATAGGCAAAGGACGTGAGATAAATTTGTCAATGGGATAAATAGATCATGGAACAAATAAATTGCAGCAAGGTATTTTTGTATTTTTGTAGTTAAATAGAGCTGAAAATAAATGCAAGGAAAAATTAGATCGCAAGGCAAAATATATGAGAAAGAAGACCCGGGGGCCATAGGTTTCACTAGTGGCTTCTCTCAAGAAAAATAGCAAATGATGGGTAAACAAATTACTGTTGGGAAATTGATATAACTTCAAATAATCACGAGGATATCCAAGAAATGATCATTACATAGGTATCACGTCCAAGAATAATAGACCGACTCCTGCCTGCATCTACTACTATTACTCCACACATCGACCGCTATCCAACATGCATCTAGTGTATTAAGTTCATGGAAAAACGGAGTAATGCAATAAGAATGATGACATGATGTAGACAACATCCGTTTATCTATTGTAGCAGATATGGAACACATCTTTTTATCCTTAGTAGCAATGATACATACGTGTCGGTTCCCTTTCTGTCACTGGGATCAAGCACCGTAAGATCGAACCCACTACCGGGCACCTCTTCCCATTGCAAGATAAATAGATCAAGTTGGACAAACAAAACCCAAATATCAGAGAATAAATACGAGGCTATAAGAGATCACGCATATAAGAGATCAAAGAACTCAAATAACTTTCATGGATATAAAAAGATATAACTGATCATAAACTCGAAGTTCATCAAATCCCAACAAACACACCGCAAAAAGGACTTACATCATATGGATCGCCAAGAGACCATTGTATTGATAATCAAGAGAGAGAGAGGAAGCCATCTAGCTACTAGCTACGGACTCGAAGGTCTACAAAGAACTACTCATGCGTCATCGGAGAGGCACCAATGGAAGTGGTGAACCCCTCCGTGATGGTGTCTAGATTGGATCTCGTGGTTCTGGACTCTGCGGCAGCTGGATGAAAATTTCGTCAACTCCCCTAGGGTTTCTGGAATATTGGGGTATTTATAGAGCAAAGAGTCGGTCTAGGGGGCACCCGAGGTGGGCACAACCCACCAGGGCGCGCCTGGCGAGCCCTGGTGGGTTGTCCCCTCCTCGGGACTCCCCCCCAGGTGCAACTAGGGTCCATTGTGTTCCTTCTGGCCCATAAAAAACCATCGTAAATTCGCGTGGCATTTGGACTCCATCTGATATTGATTTCCTACGATGTAAAAACATGCAGAAAACAACAGTTGGCACTTGGCACTATGTCAATTGGTTAGTACCAAAAAATAATATAAAATGACTATAAAATGATTATAAAACATCCAAGATTGATAATAAAACAACATGGAATAATAAAAAATTATAGATACGTTGGAGACATATCAGAATCCCCAAGCTTAACTCCTGCTCGTCCTCGAGTAGGTAAGTGATAAAACAAATTTTTTGATGTGGGGTGCTGTTTATCATGTCATATCATATTCTCTTCTTCATAGCATGGACATTTCGACTTTTATGTGATTCAAAGCAATAGTCTAGTTTTGACATAATAATTTAGATACTCAAGCATATCAACAAGCAACCATGTCTTTCAAAATATCAATGCTAAAACAAGTTACCCCTAGCCCATCATGCTCAAACATTAACCCATTCATGAAACACACTCGAATATTAGCTACACCCAATACTTAAGTACGATCATATTGCCTCCTAGTTGGTGCTTTTATAAGAGAGGATGGACATTCAATTTCTAAAATAAAAATTGCTTAAAGTAAAAGTAAGGCCCTTTGCAGAGGGAAGTAGGGATTTGTAGAGGTGCCATAGCTCAAAGCGAAAATTAGAGATAAAAACATTTTGGGAGGTGTATCCATCCCACCAATGAAAATGACTTGGAGCATCCCAACTCTTTCCATGCTAGATATATCAGAGGCGGTTCCCAAACAGAAAATAAAGTTTATTCCTTTTTCCACCATAACTTTCATTTTCCATGGCTAGTCGTATCCACGGGTGCCCTCCATACAAACACTTTCCAAGGAATTTATTATTTGACAACATAAAGTAAATTCATTTTTTTTCATTTCGGGACTGGGCATCCCTAAAACCATTGCCTTACTCTCATGCAATGACAAGTGAACAAACACTCATGGTGAGAATAACACATCTATCATGGAAAATATTAGCTACCCGTTATCGTCCTGTGAGCGAAACAAACACACAAAAGAGAAGTTCATTTTGAAAATTAGAGATGGCACTTGCAAATTTGCTTAGAACGGCAAAAGAATACCGCATATAGGTAGATATAGTGGACTCATGTGGCAAAACGGGTTTAAAACATTTTGGATGCACAAGTAGATGTCATACTTGGTGCAAAATCAAGGCTAGCAAAAAGATTGAGAAGCGACCAACCAAGAAATGAATAATCTCATAAGCAAGCATTAAGCATAATTAAAACCGTATAATGCACCACAAGTAGGATATAATTTTCATTGCATGATTATTGACTTTCGTTCATGCATAGGGAATCACAAACCTTAACACCAATATTCTTACTAGAGCACAATTACTCATCAACATAACTCACATATCACACCATCATATCTCAAAACTATTAATAAGAATAAAGTTATTTTCTCCAATGATATTTATGACATATTTTTTTATTTCTTTATCCTTCTTGGATATCTATCACTTTGGGACTAATTTTCATGTGTTGCTTTTCATGCTCAAACAAATGTAAGTGAAGATCATGAGCATAACATATTTTCTTTCTCTCAAAATAATTTAAGTGAAGCAAGAAAGAATTTATTTAAAATTTTACCAACTCTCAAATAAATCTAAGTGAAGCAAGAGAGCATTTCTTCAAAAATACTAAGCACACCGTGCTCAAAAAGATATAAGTGAAGCACTAGAGCAAGTCCATTGCTCATAAAAATTTTAGTGAAGCATAGAGAGCAATTCTAACAAGTCATGGCATAATTTTGGCTCTCTCAAATAGGTGTGTCCAGCAAGGTTTGATGACTTAAAACACAAAATAAAACAAGAAAATACACATATCATACAAGACGCTCCAAGCAAAACACATATCATGTGACAGATAAAAATATAGCCTCGAGTAAAATACCGATGGTCGTTAGAAGAAAGAGGGGATGCCACTCGGGGGCATCCCCAAGCTTAGTTGGTTACTCATTCTTGGATAATATCTTGGGATGTCGGGGCATCCCCAAGCTTAGGCTCTTCTATCCTTCTATCATCCATCGTAAGATAACCTAAAACTTGAAAACTTCAATCACACAAAACTCAACAAAGCCCTTGTGAGATCCGTTAGTAAAAGAAAGCAAACCACTACTATAAGTGTTGTGTCAAACCAATTCTTATTTTTTTATTATATCTACTGTATTTCAACTTTTCTATTTCAAAAACTCATCAAAGAAAACCATAGAGCCATCAAAATAATCACACAACACAAAGAAAACAGAATCTGTCAAAACATAACAGTCTGTAGTAATCTGGAACTTTCGAATACTTCTGTAACTCAAAATATCCTACCAAATTAGGAAGACCAGCATAATGTCTATATTAATCTTCTGCAAAAAGAATCAGGGCAAAATCTCTTTTCTATGATTTATAATAATTATTTTCGTGAGTGCAAAGTTTCTGTCTTTTTCAGCAAGATCAAACAACTATCACCCTAGAAGATCCTAAAGGCTTTGCTTGGAACAAACACTAACTAAAACACAAAAAACACAATCATAACATTATAATAATTGTGCTAACACTCAAGAACAGAAAGTAAAAAGTAAAAATAAATTTTATTCATTGGGTTGCCTCCCAACAAGCGGTATAGTTTTACGCCCTTAGCTAGGCATAAAGCAAGGATCTAAGTTTTGTCATCTTTGGTGCTAGATCCATAAGATGCCCTCATGATTGATTCATATGGTGGCTTAATTATTGTTCTAGGAGAGTGTTCCATACCATTTCTCAAAGGAAATTGGAACTTAATATTGCCTTCTTTCATGTCAATCACGACACCGATAGTGCGTAAAAACGGTCTACCAAGAATAGTTGGACAAGACAGATTGCAATCAATATCAAGAACAATAAAATCTATGGGCACATAATTTCTATTTGCAAGAATAAGAACATCATTAATTATTCCCATAGGATTTTTAATAGTAGAATCCGCTAAGTGCAAATTTAAAGAGCATTCTTCAATATCTTAAGACCAAGCACATCACATAAAGATTTCGGAATAGTAGAAACACTAGCACCCAAGCCACACCAAGCAAAACACTCATAATTTTTAATCTTGACTTTGATAGTAGGATCCCACTCATCATGCAATTTTTTAGGATTTGAAACTTCTAATTCCAATTTTTCTTCAAAAGCTTTCATCATGGCATCAACAATATGTTTAGTAAAAGCTTTATTTTGTTCATAGGCATGGGGTGAATTTATAATGGATTGCAACAAAGAAATACAATCAATCAAAGAGCAACTATCATAATTAAAGTCTTTGTAATCCAAAAGAGTGGGCACATCACTAGTTAAAGTTTTAACCTCTTCAAACCCACTTTTATCATTTTTTTCAACAAGATTTTCACCCTCTGAAATATTGGGACACCTTCTACCTAAAGTTGACTCTTCTCCAGTCCCTTTTTCTTCATTCTTACTTTTACTAAACAAGGAATCAATAGAAGAAATACCAATCATTTTAAGATCTTCATCTCTTTTGCAAAAGCAATTACTAAAAATTATTTTTCTAAAAATTCTCTTTTAGCTCTAAGCATAGCGGTTCTTTTCTTACTTTCATCCATAGAAACATAAAGGGCTTTAATTGATTCATCTACTTTAGGCAGAAAAATTTTCATCTTGAGATTTTCCACATCATATCAAGGATAGATGACTTAAAACAAGTAAAGATGACTTAAAACATAAAGCAAAACAAGTAAAGACTCATATGATACAAGACGCTCCAAGTAAAATTCATAATATGTGACGAATAAAAATATAGTTTCAAGAAAAATACCGATGGTTGTTAGAAGAAAGAGGGGATGCCACTCGGGGGCATCCCCAAGCTTAGTTGCTTGATACTTCTTGAATATTATCTTGGGGTGCCTTGGGCATCCCCAAGCTTAGCCTTTTGCTAATTCTTATTCCATCATCCATTGCAATCTCACCCAAAACTTGAAAACTTCAATCGCACAAAACTCAACAAAAGCTTCGTGAGATCCGTTAGTATAAGAAAGCAAATCACTACTTTAAGTATTGTTGCAAACCCATTCATATTTTTTTATTGTATTATATCTACTGTATTTTAAATTTTTTTATTGTATTATATCTATTGTATTTTTAATTTTCCATGGAAAAAAATCTTCAAAAGAAACCATAGAATCATCAAAACAAGCACATAACGCAACGAAAACAGAATCTATCAAAAACAGAATAGTATGTACTAATAAGGGAACTTTGTATACTTCTATAACTCAAAAAATTCTAAAACAATTAGGACAACGTGAGAAATTTTTATATCAATCTCGTGTAAAAAATTCAGAGCAAAATGACGTTTTTATGATTTATGAAAATTAATTTTCTGAGCGCAAAAGTTTCTGTTTTTCAACAAGATCGAATCAACTATCACCCAAATTATCCCAAAGGCTTTGCTTGGCACAAACACTAATTTAAACCACAAAAACACCTCTAAAAAGAGGCATAATTGGGTATTTTATTAAAAACAACAAGAAAACCAAAAAGCAAAAATATACAAGTTGGGTTGCCTCCCAACGAGCGCTATCGTTTTATGCCCCTAGCTAGGCATAATGCGAAGATCTAAGTGTTGTCATCTTTAGTTTCCAACTCTTAAATCAAACACTAGGAATTCTTCAAGGATTTAACATACAAATTTTTAATGACACTACTCCTAGGAACAAGTTTAAGGAACTCATTCTTGCATAAAGGGTCTCTTATAACTTCAACAAAATCCTGGTGAATACTAATCATCTTAAGATCTTCTCTGTTGCTATTGGAAGTTGCACCCTTGTTTTTAGTGGCTTGAGTAATCTTTCCAATTTTTAACAGAGTTTTTTCAATAGTTTTGGCAGAAGCAAAAGCCGTACTTAGATTACTAAAGATTTCTTCCAGTTTATCAATCCGAGACGGGCTTTCTTCAATTCTTTCATGAATTACGGTCAACTTTTCTTTTAATGACATAAAAACTTCTCCCACTTTTGACCCAAATTTAGTAGAAAAATTATGCATCATCTTATCCAAGTTTTCAAGAAAAACAGATCTGACAAGAAAAATGGCGAACGTAAAAGAGGACGAACAAAACGGCAAATTTTTATGAAGTGGGGGAGAGGAAAAAGAGAGGCAAATGACAAATAATGTAAATTGCAAGGAGATGAGATGTGTGATTAGGAACCTGGTAGATGTTGATGATGTCTCCCCGGCAACGACGCTAGAAATTGGCGAGTTGTCGGCAGACTATCTTGACTTGATCCTCCCCGGCAATGGTGCCAGAAATTCTTTTGGATGCGGCTTGAACTACATCGGTATTTCCCCAAAGAGGAAGGGATGATGCAGCACAGAAATGGTAGGTATTCCCCTCAGTGCTAAGACCAAGGTTATCAAACCAAGCAACACTATGTAAACGGTACATGCACATAAAGAACAAATACTTGCAACCTGACATGTTAAAGGGGTTGTCAATCCCTTTCGGGTAATGACGCCAAAAATTCGCATGTGGACGGGAGAAAGTTGTTGTCGGGGGTTGGGTACGACATATGCCAAAGGATGGCTTATCATGGTGGGAGCGAGTAGAACGTCGCCGGTGCCCGGAAGCGGGATGAGGCGAAGACATGCACGCCGGAGAAACTTACCCAGCTTCAGGGCTCTCCGAGGAGATAGCACCCCTACTGCTGCTCTGCGGGGTCTCCACATGGTCACTATGGCACAGTGGCTACGATGGTGCTCCTGGAGCTGTTTCTGGAGGTAAGAGAGGGCAAGGCTAGCTCTCTCCTTCCTACAATCTAAGGTCTATCTCTATCTGGGTCCGAACCCTTTGCATGGGCTTCCCGGGGGGTTTATATAGGCCTACCCCCCTGGGGTACAATGGTAATCTGGCTGGGCGCGGGTCCCAACCATCTGTCTCTCAGGCCGTCGTCCTCTTTGCCGACTACTGGGGCCCGCCGACTGGCGGGCCCCGCGGACAGGCCTGATACTGTAGCGATGCTTCTGATGACGCGGGCGTGGTCATGTGGTCATGGCAACAGCGCCACCGTCCTGCGTGCGCTCACTGTCGCCATTACCCATCTTTGTCTGGTTAATGGTGTGCGGGGCCTGTGGGAGGGGTCGGCCGACTCTAGGGGGCCGACTCCGACAGGTCCGTCTTCGGGACGCTCATGCCGTCTTCTTTCTACCCGCTGACAGGCGGCCCCGCCGTCCTTGGGTCGTACAGGCAGGCGTCATGGGCACAGTGCGCCGCCACTGCGGCTGAGGTCAGGGCAGGCATGGCAATAGTGCCGCGCCTCGCCGGAGATCTTCAGCGATACGGCTCACTGTAGCCATGTCGGCCCCTTGTAAGTAGGGGGGAATGGCCATGCCGTGGCCGTACCCCGCCTCTTCCTTCGAGAAGAGGGTGAAGTCGCGGGCCGACTCTCCATAGCTGGCCTCCCTTGAAGTCGCCGGCCGCGAGTCGGCTTATCTCAGAGTCGTTGTCTGGGACTCGGCTTATCTTGGAGTCGCCGCCTGGGACTCGGCTTATCTTGGAGTCGCCGTCTGGGACTCGGCTTATCTTGGAGTCGCCGCCTGGGACTCGGCTTATCTTGGAGTCGCCATCTGGGACTCGGCATAAGTGGCATTACTAATCCCAATGTCTTGAAAGGTTCTGGGGCTCGGGTCAGCCTACCCGTGGCCCATTACTCCGATAGTTGTAATAAATTGATAGATGCAAATAAAATAAAATAAAATTCAGCGAGGTATTTTTGTGTTTCTGGATTAATAGATCTGTAAATAAAAGCAAATAAAAATAGATCTTGAAGGCAAATATGATTAAGAAGATACTCGGGGGCCATAGATTTCACTAGTGGCTTCTCTCGAGAAAAATAGCTTACGGTGGGTAAACAAATTACTGTTGGGCAATTGATAAAACTTCAAATAATCATGACGATATCCAGATAATGATCATTATATAGGCATCACGTCCAAGATTAGTGGACCGACTCCTGCCTGCATCTACTACTATTACTCCACACATCGACCGCTATCCAGCATGCATCTAGTGTATTAAGTTCATGGAGAAACGGAGTAATGCAATAAGAACGATGACATGATGTAGACATGATCTTGTTATCCTTAATAGCAATGATACATACGTGTCAGTTCCCCTTCTGTCACTGGGATCAAGCACCATAAGATCAAACTCATCACAAAGCACCTATTCCCATGGCAAGAAAAATAGATCTAGTCGGCCTAACTAAACCAAAGATTCGAAGAAGAAATACGAGGCTATAAGTAATCATGCATATAAGAGATCAAAAGACTCAAATAACTTTCATGGATAAAAACATAGATCTGATCATAAACTCAAAGTTCATCGGATCCCAACAAACACACCGTAAAAAGAGTTACATCAAATAGATCTCCCAGAGACCATTGTATTGAGAATCAAAAGAGAGAGAGGAAGTCATGTAGCTACTAACTATGGACTCGTAGGTCTACAATAAACTACTCACGCATCATCGGAGAGGCACCAATGAGGACGATAAACCCCTCTGTGATGGTGTATAGATCGAATCTGGTGGTTCTGGAACTTGCGGCGACTGGAATTGTGTTTCTGTGACACTCCAAAAATTTTGTGATTTTGTTTTTCAGAAGTGCCTTGCTTGGTTTGAAAGAAGGTCATTTAAACCCTTCCTAAAAACCATCTTCTAAGGTTGCCCTCTCAAAAATCCTTTTCTTGGATTTAGTTTCTTTTAAAAAGAAAACCATTTTTGTTTTTGGGCTTTTATTTGGTTTTGATCCCTTCTAAATTTTACCATGCCTCCTATGGTGAAATTTTCCCAAAATCCCTCCTCCCACTTTGGTACAACCCACACATTCTGTCCAAACAAATAAAATCCATTTTTGGATTTTATTCCAACTATTTCTCCTCCCAAAATAATTCTTTCTTTCTCTTGAGCCTAGGTGGATTGCAAAGCAAGTACCCTAATGCTTTTGACTTTTGACCTCAACTCAACACCCCTGGATAGTCCTTTGTACCCACAACCTAGAACCATCTTGATCCACTCTTCTCCTTTTCAAATATTTCAAATTTCACTTGCTGCAAGTTTGGACCAGATTTGCCAAGCTTGGTGAAATTCATATCTACACCTCTCCAAAAATTCTACAAATATTCAGGCGGCCTCTAGATGCAATGAGAGGCCCCTCCACCAAAAACAAGCTCAAGGAAAAATCCCTACATGCCTAGATCATTCTGTCAAACACCTTGCATGCACTGTTTCTGTCCATCTTCAGTTAAATTCAGAGTTTCAGTGTCAATCTTCGTCAGAATTCAGTCACAGGCTCACAGTGCACTTGTCACGTAGCTCACGGCCTGGCTTGCTTGTCCGGAGCCTCACACACGCGCTTGGCGCCTTCCTGGCGTCGGTGGCGCCCTGCTCCGCCTGCACCAGCGTGTCTTGCGGCGGCCATATCACCGTAGCGGCCGACAAGGAGCAGAACGGCGGCATAACGCCGTTCGGCGCCGCCCAAACCCCCTGGTGGCTCAGCGTGGCCGTTTCCTCCCCAGCGGACGCATGCAGCACCGTCGCCGTGGCACGGCACGCACAAAGCGCGCTCCCTGCCGCCGACGGGCCCGCGCCGCCTAGTTCTGTCGAGCTCCCCCTAAACAACCAAATCCTGACGCGGTTAGCACCTAAACGGAACCAGGGAACACCCACGACGACGCTCAACCTCTAAACCCTCTCGTGCAACCATTGCGCCGCCGTAATCACCTCGCCAAAAACCCCATTCTCGGCAACCGCCTCGGGGCGGCTATATATAGCACCCCGAGCTTGCTCTCGCCCCCGCACGACTCCACCACCTCACCAGACCCCGCCCAGCCACTGAACGAGCCTCGAGGGGCCTTTCCTCCTCGACTCCGGCCACCTTCGTCCGCCTCGGGCTCCGGCATCATTCTCTCCGGTGAGAACTCCTCTGCCGCCCTACTTTCTACCGTAGCCTCGTACCACCTCTAGTAAGATAACCCCCACCTCAATTTTGACCTCGCAGCTCTCTCCGGCAAGATCCACGACCACCCGAACCGCCGTCCGCCGGAGCAAGCATCGCCGCCGACGTGGTACTCGCCGACGACCACCACCACCTCCCACGGACGCGGAATGGCGCCCTGAACACAGAGGTACTCTCCGATCCCCCTGCCTCGCCGTGGATCGTCACCGGCGACCACCGCGGCTCTCGGGCGCCGACAAGCCCCGACTCCCTCGTTTGAAATTTCAAACCTGATGGGTGGGACCCGCCCGTCAGCCTCTCTGTTGTTTTTTTTTTGAATCGTTTACTGAAAGCGTACTCTGGCAAATACGCTTCCACTCTGAACCGTTTTTCTGGATTTTTCTGCAAAGCCCCCTGGAAGTTTTCTGTTTCATTACAGATGGGTCCTTGGGTTAAAACCCTTATAACTTTTTAACAGAAAGGAATTTTTGAGTGATTCTTTTTCTGTCCTCTTCAAAATTTTGTCTAGTTTTTTATCATATTTATTAGAAAAATATTTGGAACACTTTTCTGTACACTCATGGTATTTACATTGCGTACATATTTTTCTTATACCGTAGACACCAGAGGAGGTGACGGAGCTGCAAACTTTGCACAGTTAGACTCCGACTACTCCGAACCAGGAAAGCATGTTTGAAATCTTGATATGATGAGTGTTGTTGCATGTTTGCATTTTAGTATGGTCATGGCATGTTTATGAACATCACCTTGAATGTTATATGCACATAATCGGAAAGTAAGTTCCGGAAAGCATTATGTTGTTGGATACATATTTGCATAGCAATGTGTTGGCATGAGGATGGGTAAGATGGCAGTGTTGTGACATGCCAGTCTTATGCCAGATTATTTGACTTCTGTGTCATCGTGAAACGAATCACATTTCCTTTCATTCCTTCCTATACTGTCACATGTTTTCCGAAAGGAATATGGCATAGTAAGTTGCAAATCTTTTTCCTGGTACACACCAAATAGAGAGGCCGGGGTGAGGGTTCCATGGCCCTGGATTAAAGCCCATCATCCGGTCAGGGGGCATGGGTGTTTCCGGTAGGGACCGAGAGGGGGGAACCCCTTAGAGCGCGCGTATAGAAATTTGATCCCATGCTATTCGAGGTTGTGGCCTCCCCGTCTCAAAGTTTTTCTTGGACGTTGTCCAGGGTGATTCCTGGCATCATGATGTGAAATGGGTGTGTACTAGTTAAATGGTTTTCTACTGAAATACCATAAACGGAACTAGTCCTTCGTGACTACAGAAATCCGTTGACTGTGGTCAGTTCATTCAAACTCTGCAGAGTCTCAAATCTTTCAACTGTCTTGTACTTTGTTCAAGTACTATATTCATCTTATCTTGTCAGGTGTCAACCTCAGTGACAAAACTCCGGTGGGATTTATGTGTGATAAATCTGGTTAAAAGATTATTCTTGTGGATGGACTAATCTGGTTATTTACATTTATTACAAGCCCTGTCTGCGATGTCGCTCAGACGTCCGACGGTGACAGACCTGTTATTTACTTTTGTTATAGACCTTGTCTGTGATGTCGCTCAGACGTCTGACTGTGGTATTTCTGTTATAGACCATGTTTGTGATGTCGCTCAGACGTCCGACTGTGGTATTTCTTTTAAAGCCCTGTCTGTGATGTCGCTCAGACGTCCGACTGTGGTATTTCTTTTAAATCCCTGTCTGTGATGTCGCTCAGACGTCCGACTGTGGTATTTCTTTTAAAGCCCTGTCTGTGATCTCGCTCAGACGTCCAACTATGGTATTTGTTTTAAAGCCCTTTATGTGGTGTCGCTAAGACGCCCGACTGTGGCATTTCTTTTAAAGCCCTTTATGTGGTGTCGCTTAGACGCCTGACTGCGGCATGCATTTTATTTATTTACCTTTCTAGGCGTCGCTCCAGACACCCGATCGGTTTTCAGTTATTTATTTGATCCATCAAGTCATGCAATATTATCGTTGTTATATGAGCATCATCCTTTGTTCATGACGCATACATGCATTCATTGATTATATCTTTTGCCCGAACTGCCTTGCGAGTACTTTCAAGTACTCACCTGGCTTGTTGATTTGGCCAGATGTTGACGAAGGCGATCTCATGGATGAAGAGTTTGATAGCGAGTCCGACGCCTAGAGGAGTCCCAGTCAGTCCCGTGCGATCCTATCTTGGTCATTGTGTTATACGCTTCCGCAACCCCATATAAATTCATCGAGCCTCACCTCGACGCTCAGTGTGCTGCCAGTAGAAGTCAAGTTATCCACCACCACTTTTCCTCGAGCTAGTAGCACGCCACCACACCCCTGTGTCATAACTGCCCATATGTAAGATATTAGTGAGTTTGTAATAAAATGTTGAGCAGCCTCAGCTCAACCCTATAATATATTTGATGCTACTGGTTCTCTGTTTATCAAGCTTTTGTCTACTAGAAAGGATGACTTTTCCTATACTGGGTTTAAAAGATTGGTTTTATCAATAAACATTTTATTGAAAAGCCGGTCTTGACAGACTTGGTAACCAGAGCTAGGCTGACTGTAGGAAGCCACTAGGTGCGATCGCTAATTGGTTATTAGCATGATAGAGTTATTCATGTTTTTACAAATGTAGTGATTTTTCTGACAGTCAACATAAAATTTATGATCTGATCACTCAGAATTTTTGCCTACTTTTGTAGATGGCCGGCAACGATTGCGAGTCTCAAATGTTCGCCAACGTGCCTGAGGGGTTTGTCAAACTCCTCTCCTTCATCGTTCAGGTCGCGATGGGGCCATCTGTGCGCCCAGTCTTCACGCTTTATCCACACAAGATCAACGACAGTCTGACTATGCACCAGGCCGTGGTGCAGTTCAGGGGAGGCCATGCTGAGATACGCCGCCTCCGATTCGTGGGGAGAGCCATGCCTACAGAAAGACATGCTATGCAGATGGCTGCCCGCGAGATGATAGCCCGTCTTCGGGATGTTCTTCCGGCAATGAAGACCCGTCGCTACTGCTACCTTCCATGCCATGTGCCTTATACCTGTCACTACTCTTTCTCTTGCCCCAGAAGAGAGCGAGACGAAGCCTTTGAGATGCTTGTCGAGTACCTGCGAGCCCTGGAGGCAGCATTCGACTGCATGGTGGATGACCTCGTAGCTGCACGCATGGACTCAGTTCATGGCTGTGCTGCTAACAGGAGGGAACTCCTGCACACCGCTCCACCACTGACTTTTGTGTCATCCACAGCCTCTCACTCACCTACCATACTCGCCACTGCTCGTCGTCTGCCTACCACAGAGGAATTTAACCAGGCTATTGCATCCACTCCCGTCCGCTCTGCACCACTTGTTGCACCCACTCCCATACGTGCTACCCCACCTATTCCACCCACACGTATTCGTGTTATTCCGCCTGCGGCACCTGCTCCATCCGCTCAGCACAACGTTTCTCGTCTGGAACCTATTAGCGAGGAGGAGGTTGATTCCCCAGTGTCTCTACGTCTCACCCTCGGCAGGCCAAGGGAGATCCTGAGTACGCATAGACGCCATGCGATGTATCGACTTGTGTAATATGTTTATATGTACATAGGTTGTGAGAAGTAGCCTGTTTGCGCATCATGTAGGATCTGGAGGAGTGCACTAGTTTAAATAACATGTCAGGAGTATGTACGCATATCCTGAGTGATGTAATGTATAATTATGCCCGCGTGTAAGATATGTAATAGTCCTTCTCCGCGCGAAATCGTGTGTTTCCAAAAATATCCTGGAATTTAAAAATGTTCTTTGTGTGTGATTTTATTGACTTTTGCACTCTCTTTCTTATCTCATGAGTTCACAAAATATATCCCCAGAGTGAAAGATGTCTCGTCCTTGGACGCGCTCCATGCCAACTCAGCCAGAAGAAAATAATGGCACACCGCAGAACCAAAATTTCACTCAGGGACAGACAAGTCAACAGGGCAGTGAAACAGCTTTTACACAAGTTTGTCGTTTGTATGAACAGAGTCAGCAGCAACACCAGGAAATGATGAACCAATTCATCAATATGGGAAGTAACCGTGGTCAGTATCAACCGCAATCCAAATTATCTGAGTTACAAAAGATGCGTCCTCCAACATTTTCTCATACTGACAAGCCTCTTGAGGCCTATGACTGGCTTCGAGACATGGAGAGAAAATTAATTATCGCACAGTGTTCAGACCGTGAAAAAGTAATGTATGCACCACATTATCTCACAGGAGCAGCTGCATCGTGGTGGGAAAACTTCCTGCACATGCACCCCAACAAAAATGAAATCACCTGGGAAAATTTCAAAGAAGGTTTTCGTGGGGCACATATTCCTAAGAGCGTCATGAAAATCAAGAAGAAGGAATTTGATGAACTCAAGCAAAGGGCCATGACAATGTCAGAATACAACAGCCAATTCACTCTGCTGTCTCGCTACGCCAGTGAAGAATGCATGACCGAGAGCAAGAAGATGGAAAAAAAATTGGAAGGCCTGGCACCCGCCCTTATGTGCCAGCTAGTTGTGCATACCTTTCCAGATTTTAAGACACTGGTGGATAAGGCCATTACCCTGGAAAATGAGCGACGTAGCCTGGAAGATTTCCGCAAACGTAAAAGGGACCAGACTACTTTTTCTTGCAATCACAGAAGCAAGAATGAATTTCGGAAGGGGGATTCACACAAAACCCCGATGAATAATTCACGTCCAATCAAGAATTTCCATGCAAGAGACAAAGAGTTCACCTATCGCCCAGGCGTTACCTGCTATGCTTGTGGAGAAGAAGGGCACTATGCCAAGCAGTGCCCCAAGCCAAGGAACTCAACCCCGAAGCTCAATAATGGTGGCAATAATTCAGCACCAAAGCGAAGCAATTTCAACCCCAACAACAACCATCGGAAAGGTCACCTGAACCATGTGACCCGAGAGGAAGCACAGAACGCCCCAGATATCGTACTCGGTACGTACCCCGTCAACACAATACCTGCCATGGTTTTGTTTGATTCTGGAGCTTCTCACTTATTCGTTTCGAAAAGTTTTGCTTTGCAAAATAATTTTTCGATGCTTCCCTTGGAAAAATCAATGATCATCAAGTCCCCTGGAATTAAGCAAGTGACCCAGAGTTACTGTCAAGGTGTGGTTATTGAATTTGAAGGATTGAAGTTTTACGCCAACCTTATTGTGCTGGAAAGCAAGGGATTGGATGTCATCCTAGGAATGGATTGGTTGACCACGAACAAAGGTTTTATTGACTGCTTCAACCGTACCGTGATTCTCACGCACCATCATGGGGAGAAAATAAAAGTTTCAGCCAGAGAGAGACAAATACCTCGGCAACCTAGATTAAACAAGGTGGACGTTTCTGAGCTGGACAAGGTTCCAGTAGTATGTGAATTTCCAGACGTATTTCCAGAAGAACTACCAGGCATGCCACCAGACCAAGAGATAGAATTCGGCATTGAGCTAGCACCCGGAACCGCTCCTATTTACAAGAAACCTTACAGAATGGCACCATCCGAATTGGTAGAGTTGAAGAAGCAAATAAAAGAATTATTGGAGAAAGGATACATACGAGCCAGCTCCTCACCTTGGGGTTCTCCAATTTTATTTGCCAAGAAGAAGGATGGAACAATGAGGTTGTGTATTGATTATCGAGCTCTCAACATGGTCACAATCAAGAACAAATACCCAATGCCCCGAATAAATGATTTATTCGATCAGCTCGCACAGGCCAAACTCTTCTCAAAAATTGACTTGAGATCAGGATACCACCAATTAAAAGTGCGAACAGAAGATATTCCCAAGACCGCCTTCACCTCCAGATATGGGCTGTATGAGTTCACAGTGATGCCATTCGGACTAACCAACGCCCCCGCATATTTTGTTCACCTCATGAACAAAGTATTTATGAAGTATATGGACAAGTTTGTTGTGGTATTCATTGATGATATTCTGATATATTCCAAAACACCAGAAGAGCACGCTGAACATCTCAGGATTGTACTAGGAGAACTCAGGAAACATCAATTGTACGCCAAATTCAGCAAATGTGAATTTTGGCTAAAACAGGTGGGTTTTCTGGGCCACGTGCTAACCCAAGAAGGTATTGCAGTAGACCCGGAAAAAGTCAAGGCCGTTCTTGGCTGGAAACCACCGGCTAACGTAACGGACGTACAGAGTTTCTTGGGAATGGCGGGATATTATCGGAGATTTATTGAAGGATTCTCCACTATAGCAAAGCCCATGACACAATTGCTCAAGAAAGGCAAGAAGTTTGAATGGACAGAAGCATGTGAGAAAAGCTTCCAAGAGCTAAAAAGCAAATTAACAACGGCACCAGTACTAATTGTGCCAGATATACACAAGAACTTTGAGGTATACTATGACGCATCCCGGAAAGGCCTCGGATGCGTATTGATGCAAGAAGGCAAGGTAGTTGCGTATGTCTCTAGACAACTACGCAAGCATGAGGAAAATTATCCCACTCATGACTTGGAATTAGCAGAAGTCATCCATGCACTCAAGGAATGGAGACACTTTCTGCTTGGGAATCGTTGTGAGACATACACAGACCATAAGAGTCTTAAGTATATTTTCACACAGCCAGAGTTAAATTTACGGCAACGACACTGGTTAGAGTTGGTGAAGGATTATGATGTTGGAATCCACCATCATCCCGGAAAAGCAAATGTTGTGGTAGATGCACTTAGTCGAAATCCCAGCACGGACGACGACAGTGTACCAAAATTGAGGCCAGAATTTCAACAGGAATTTGCCCGACTCAATCTAATAATGGTCACCGAAGGCAGTGTGTCGAATATAGAAATACAGCCTACCCTGATGGAAAGGATCAAGGAAGCCCTGCACGGACACCCCAGCATTGAGGGCATAAAAAGAAAAGTGAGTTTGGGAAGAGCCACAGAATTCAACGTAGATGAGCAAGGAATATTGTGGTATGGAGAAAGGCTATGCGTACCAAATGTCAAGGACCTCAAATAGCAGATATTAACTGAAAGTCACACAGCTCCGTATTCAATCCATCCTGGAGGGACAAAAATGTACAAGGATCTTCAGGAAAATTTTTGGTGGCACGGTATGAAGAGAGATATAGCCACGTTCATTGCCTGCTGTGACTCTTGTCAACGTATCAAGGCCGAGCACCAGAAACTAGTCGGACTGTTACAGCCAAATAAGATACCCGAGTGGAAATGGGATGAGATTGGAATGGACTTTATCGTTGGACTGCCACGGTCACGACACGGAAACGATGCCATATGGGTCATAACCGACAAATTAACCAAGGTGGCACATTTTATTCCGGTAAAAACAACTTACACCACTCAGAGACTAGCCAGACTTTATCTTGCCCGTATCATCTTCCTGCATGGAGTCCCTAAGACTATCATCTCCGATAGAGGCACACAGTTCGTCTCTACATTCTGGGATCACCTACAACAGGCACTGGGAACCCAACTAGCCTTCAGTACCGCATACCATCCCCAGACTGATGGGCAGATGGAACGCGTAAACCAAATCCTAGAAGACATGCTAAGAGCCTGTGTCCTCACCTACGGGAACAGTTGGGAAGAAAGTTTGCCATATGCAGAGTTCGCATACAACAACAGCTATCAATGTTGGAAATATGCCCTAGAGGCAATAATAAATTAGTTATTATCATATTTCCTTGTTCATAATAATCGTTTATTATCCATGCTATAATTGTATTGAAAGGAAACTCAGATACATGTGTGGATAAATAGACAACACCATGTCCCTAGTAAGCCTCTGTTGACTAGCTCGTTGATCAATAGATGGTTACGGTTTCCTAACCATGGACATTGGATGTCGTTGATAACGGGATCACATCATTAGCAGAATGATGTGATGGACAAGACCCAATCCTAAGCCTAGCACAAAGATCGTAGTTCGTATGCTAAAGATTTTTTAATGTCAAGTATCATTTCCTTAGACCATGAGATTGTGCAACTCATGGATACTATAGGAATGCTTTTGGTGTACCAAACGTCACAACGTAACTGGGTGGCTATAAAGGTGCACTACAGGTATCTCCGAAAGTGTCTGTTGGGTTGGTACGAATCGAGACTGGGATTTGTCACTCCGTGTAAACGGAGAGGTATCTTTGGGCCCACTCGGTAGGACATCATCATAATGTGCACAATGTGATCAAGGGGTTGATCACGGGATGATGTGTTACGGAACGAGTAAAGAGACTTGCCGGTAACAAGATTGAACAAGGTATCGGTATACCGACGATCGAATCTCGGGCAAGTACAATACCGCTAGACAAAGGGAATTGTATACGGGATCGATTGAGTCCTTGACATCGTGGTTCATCCGATGAGATCATCGTGGAACATGTGGGATCCAACATGGGTATCCAGATCCCGCTGTTGGTTATTGACCGGAGAACGTCTCGGTCATGTCTACATGTCTCCCGAACCCGTAGGTCTACACACTTAAGGTTCGATGACGCTAGGGTTATAAAGGAAGTTAGTATGTGGTTACCGAATGTTGTTCGGAGTCCCGGATGAGATCCCGGATGTCATGAGGAGTTCCGGAATGGTCCGGAGGTAAAGATTTATATATGGGAAGTCCTGTTTTGGTCACCGGAAAAGTTTCGGGTTTTTCCGGTAACGTACCGGGACCACCGGGAGGGTCCCGGGGGTCCACCAAGTGGGGCCACCAACCCCAGAGGGCTGCATGGGCCAAGTGTGGGAGGGGACCAGCCCCAGGTGGGCTGGTATGCCCCCCCACAAGGGCCCAAGGCGCCTAGGGTTTGGGGAGGGGTGCTTCCACCTAACTTGGGGGTCAAGTTTCCCCCTTCTCCCCCCTTGGCCGCCACCCTTAGATGGGATTGGGGCTGCCGCACCCCTTGGGGTGGAAACCCTAGAGGGGGCGCACCCCCCTCCCTCTCCCCTATATATACTTGAGGGTTTTGGGGCTGCCAACACATGAATTTTGACCTCTCCCTGGTGCAGCCCTACCTCTCTCCCTTCTCCTCTCCCGCGGTGCTTGGCGAAGCCCTGCTGGATTGCCACGCTCCTCCATCACCACCACGCCGTTGTGCTGCTGCTGGATGGAGTCTTCCTCAACCTCTCCCTCTCTCCTTGCTGGATCAAGGCGTGGGAGACGTCACCAGGCTGTACGTGTGTTGAACGCGGAGGTGCCGTCCGTTCGGCACTAGGATCTCCGGTGATTTGGATCACGACGAGTAAGACTCCTTCAACCCCGTTCTCTTGAACGCTTCCGCTTAGCGATCTACAAGGGTATGTAGATGCACTCTCCTTCCCCTCGTTGCTGGTTTCTCCATAGATAGATCTTGGTGACACGTAGGAAAATTTTGAATTTCTGCTACGTTCCCCAACAGTGGAATCAGAGCCAGGTCTATGCGTAATTTCAATGCACGAGTAGAACACAAGTTGTTGTGGGCGTTGATTTTGTTCAATATGCTTACCGTTACTAGTCCAATCTTGTTTCGACGGTATTGTGGGATGAAGCGGCCCGAACCGACCTTACACGTACTCTTACGTGAGACAGGTTCCACCGACTGACATGCACTTGGTGCATAAGGTGGCTAGCGGGTGCCAGTCTCTCCCACTTTAGTCGGAACGGATCCGATGAAAAGGGTCCTTATGAAGGGTAAATAGCAATTGGCATATCACGTTGTGGTTTTGCGTAGGTAAGAAACGTTCTTGCTAGAAACCCATAGCAGCCACGTAAAACATGCAAACAACAATTAGAGGACGTCTAACTTGCTTTTGCAGGGTATGCTATGTGATGTGATATGGCCAAGAAGAATGTGATGAATGATATGTGATGTATGAGATTGATCATGTTCTTGTAATAGGAATCACGACTTGCATGTCGATGAGTATGACAACCGGCAGGAGCCATAGGAGTTGTCTTTATCTATTGTATGACCTGCGTGTCATTGAACAATGCCATGTAATTACTTTACTTTATTGCTAACCGGTAGCCATAGTAGTAGAAGTAAAAAAAAAGTTGGCGAGACAACTTCATGGAGACACGATGATGGAGATCATGATGATGGAGATCATGGTGTCATGCCGGTGACGATGATGATCATGGAGCCCCGAAGATGGAGATCAATGGAGCTATATGATATTGGCCATATCATGTCACTACTATATAATTGCATGTGATGTTTATTATGTTTATGCATCTTGTTTACTTAGAACGACGGTAGTAAATAAGATGATCCCTTACAACAATTTCAAGAAGTGTTCTCCCCTAACAGTGCACCGTTGCTAAAGTTCGTCGCTTCTAAGCACCACGTGATGATCGGGTGTGATGGATTCTTACGTTCACATACAACGGGTGTAAGATAGATTTACACACGCGAAACACTAGGGTTAACTTGACGAGCCTAGCATGTACAGACATGGCCTCGGAACACAGAGACCGAAAGGTCGAGCATGAGTCATATAGTAGATACGATCAACATGAAGATGTTCACCGATGATGACTAGTCCGTCTCACGTGATGATCGGACACGGCCTGGTTGACTCGGATCATGTAATCACTTAGATGACTAGAGGGATGTCTATCTAAGTGGGAGTTCATAAGATGAACTTAATTATCCTGAACATAGTCGAAATATCTTTGCAAATTATGTCGTAAGCTCGCGCTTTAGTTCCACTATTTAGATATGTTCCTAGAGAAAGTATAGTTGAAAGTTGATAGTAGCGATTATGTGGACAGTAGAAAGCTTATGTCCTTAATGCACCGCTCAGTGTGCTGAACCCCAAACGTTGTTTGTGGATGTTGCGAACATCGGACATACACGTTTTTGATAACTACGTGATAGTTCAGTTAAATGGTTTAGAGTAGAGGCACCAAAGATGTTTTCGAAACGTCGCGGAACATATGAGATGTTTCGAGGGCTGAAATTGGGATTTCAGGCTCATGCCCACGTCAAGAGGTATGAGACCTCCGACGATTTTCTTAGCCTGCAAACTAAGGGAGAAAAGCTCAATCGTTGAGCTTGTGATCAGATTATCTGAGTGTAACAATCACTTGAATCGAGTGGGAGTTGATCTTCCAGATGAGATAGTGATGTTTCTCCAAAGTCATTGCCACCAAGCTGCTAGAGCTTCGTGATGAACTATAACATATCAGGGATAGATATGCTGATCCTTGAGGTATTCACGATGTTTGACACCGCGAAAGTAGAAATCAAGAAGGAGCATCAATTGTTGATGGTTGGTGAAACCACTAGTTTCAAGAAGGGCAAGGGCAAGAAGGGATACTTCATGAAACGGCAAATTAGCTGCTGCTCCAGTGAAGAAACCCAAGGTTGAACCCAAACCCGAGACTAAGTGCTTCTGTGATAAGGGGAATAGTCACTAGTGCAGAATTACCCTAGATACTTGGTAGATGAGAAGGCTGGCAAGGTCGATAGAAGTATATTGGATATACATTATGTTAATGTGTACTTTACTAGTACTCCTAGTAGCACTAGGGTATTAGATACCGGTTCGGTTGCTAAGTGTTAGTAACTCGAAATAAAAGAGCTACCGAATAAACGGAGACTAGCTAAAGGTGAGCTGACGATATGTGTGGAAGTGTTTCCAAGTTTGATGTGATCAAACATCGCACGCTCCCTCTACCATCAAGATTAGTATTAAACCTGAATAATTGTCATTTGGAGTTTGCGTTGAGCACAGACATGATTGGATTATGTCTATCGCAATACGGTTATTCATTTAAGGAGAATAATGGTTACTCTATTTATTTGAATAATACCTTCAATGGTCTTGCACCTAAAGGAATGGTTTATTGAATCTCGATCGTAGTGATACACATTTTCATGCTAAAAATTATAAGATAGTAATGATAGTACCACTTACTTGTGGCACTGCCATGTAAGTCATATTGGTATAAAACGCATGAAGAAGCTCCATGTTGATGGATCTTTGGACTCACTCATTTTTGAAAAGTTTGAGACATGCGAACCATGTCTATTGGTGCATACGCATGAAGAAACTCCATGCAGATGGATCGTTTAGACTCACTTGATTTTGAATCACTTGAGATATGCAAATCATACCACATGGACAAGATGACTGAAAAGCCTCGGTTTCAGTAAGATGGAACTAGATAGCAACTTGTTGGAAGTAACACATTTTGATGTGTGCAGTCCAATGAGTGCTGAGGCATGCAGTGAATATCGTTATGTTCTTACTTCACACATGATTCGAGTAGATGTTGAGTATATTTACTTGATGAAACACAAGTCTGAATTATTGAATGGTTCAAGTAATTTTAGAGTGAAGGTTAAGATCTTCGTGACAAGAGGATAGAATGTCTATGATATGATCATAGAGATGAATATATGAGTTACGAGTTTTGGCACACAATTAAGACATTGTGGAAATTGTTTCACAATTAATACCGCCTGGAACACCATAGTGTGATGGTGTGTCCGAACATCATAGTAGCACCCTATTGGATATGGTGCGTACCATGATGTCTCTTATCGAATTACCACTATTGTTTATGGGTTAGGCATTTGAGACAACCACATTCACTTTAAATAGGGCACCACGTAATTCCGTTGAGACGACACCATTTGAATTATGGTTTGGAGAAACCTAAGTTGTCGTTTCTTAAAAGTTTGGGGTTGTGATGCTTATGTGAAAAAGTTTCAGGTTGATAAGCTCAAACCCAAAGCGGACAAAATGCATCTTCATAGGACACCCAAAACAGTTGGGTATACCTCCTAATTCAGATCCGAAAGCAATAGGGATTGTTTCTTGAATCGGGTCCCTTTTCGAGGAAAAGTTTGTCTCGAAGAATTGAGTGGGAGGATGGTGGAGACTTGATGAGGTTATTGAACCGTCACTTCAACTAGTGTGTAGCAGGGCATAGGAAGTTGTTCCTGTGGCACCTACACCAATTGAAGTAGAAGCTTATGATAGTGATCATGAAGTTTTGGATCAAGTCACTACCGTACCTCGTAGGGTGACAAGGATGTGTACCACTTCAGAGTGGCACAGTAATCCTGTCTTGAAGGTCATGTTGCTAGACAACAATGAACCTACGAGCTATGGAGAAGCGATGGTGGGCCCAAATTCCGACAAATGGTTAGAAGCCATGAAATCCGAGATAGGATCCATGTATCATAACAAAGCATGGACTTTGGTGGACTTGCCCAATGATCGGCAAGCCATTGAGATAAATGGATCTTTAAGAAGAAGACGGACGTGGACGGTAATTTCACCGTCTATGAAGCTCGACTTGTGGCGAAGAGTTTTTCACAAGTTCAAGGAGTTGACTACGATGAGATTTTCTCATCCGTAGCGATGCTTAAGTCCGTCAGAATCATGTTAGCACAAGCTGCATTTATGAAATCTGGCAGATGGATGACAAAACGAGTTTCCTTACCAGTTTTCGTAAGGAAAGGTTGTATGTGATACAATCAGAAAGGTTTTGTCGATCCTAAGGATGCTAAAAGGTATGCTAGCTCCAGCGATCCTTCTAAGGACTGGAGTAAGCATCTCAGAGTTGGAATATGTACTTTGATAAGATGATCAAAGATTTTGGGTTTATACAAAGTTTATGAGAAACTTGTATTTCCAAAGAAGTGAGTGGGAGCACTATAGAATTTCTGATGAGTATATGTTGTTGACATGTTGATGATCAGAAATGATGTAGAATTTTTTGTAAAGCATATAGGGTTATTTGAAAAGTGTTTTTTCAATAGAAAACCTGGATTAAGCTACTTGAACATTGAGCATCAAGATCTATGAGGATAGATCAAAACCGCTTAATGGTACTTTCAAATGAGCATATACCTTGACATGATCTTGAAGGTGTTCAAGATGGATCAGTCAAAGAAGGAGTTCTTGCCTGAGATGTAAGGTATGAAGTTAAGACTTAAAGCTCGACCACAGCAGAAAAGAGAGAAAGGACGAAGGTCGTCCCCTATGCTTCAGACGTAGGCTCTATAGTATGCTATGTTGTGTACCGCACCGGAAGTGTGCCTTGCCATGAGTCAGTCAAGGGGTACAAGAATGATCCAGGAATGGATCATTGGACAGCGGTCACAATTGTCCTTGGAGTAAATAAGGACATGTTTCTCGATTATGGAGGTGATAAAGAGTTCGGCGTAAAGGGTTACGTCAATGCAAGCTTTAACACCTATCCGAGTGACTCTGAGTAGCAAACCGGATACGTATAGTGGAGCAACCATTTGGAATAAGCTTCAAGTGGAGCGTAGAAGCAGCATTTACAATATGACTTAGAAATTTGCGAAGTACATACGGATCTGAATGTTGCAGACCCGTTGACTAAAACTTCTCTTACAAGCAAAAACATGATCGAACCCTAGAACTCATTGAGACTTAACAACATGGTGATGTGAACTAGTTTAAGACACTAGTAGACTCTTTGGATGTTGGTCACATGGCGATGTGACCTATCAGTGTTGATCACATGGCGATGTGAACTAGATTATTGACTCTAGTGCAAGTGGGAGACTGTTGGAAATATGCCCTAATGGCAATAATAAATTAGTTATTATCATATTTCCTTGTTCATGATAATCGTTTATTATCCATGCTATAATTGTATTGAAAGGAAAGTCAGATACATGTGTGGATAAATAGACAACACCATGTCCCTAGTAAGCCTCTGTTGACTAGCTCGTTGATCAATAGATGGTTACGGTTTCCTAACCATGGACATTGGATGTCGTTGATAACGGGATCACATCATTAGCAGAATGATGTGATGGACAAGACCCAATCCTAAGCCTAGCACAAAGATCGTAGTTCATATGCTAAAGCTTTTTTAATGTCAAGTATCATTTCCTTAGACCATGAGATTGTGCAACTCACGGATACTGTTGGAATGCGTTGGGTGTACCAAACATCACAACGTAACTGGGTGGCTATAAAGGTGCACTACAGGTATCTCCGAAAGTGTCTGTTGGGTTGGTACGAATCGAGACTGGGATTTGTCACTCCGTGTAAACGGAGAGGTATCTCTGGGCCCACTCGGTAGGACATCATCATAATCTGCACAATGTGATCAAGGGGTTGATCACGGGATGATGTGTTATGGAACGAGTAAAGAGACTTGCCGGCAACGAGATTGAACAAGGTATAGGTATACCGATGATCGAATCTCGGGCAAGTACAATACCGCTAGACAAAGGGAATTGTATACGGGATCGATTGAGTCCTTGACATCGTGGTTCATCTGATGAGATCATCGTGGAACATGTGGGAGCCAACATGGGTATCCAGATCCCGCTGTTGGTTATTGACCGGAGAACGTCTCGGTCATGTCTACATGTCTCCCGAACCCGTAGGGTCTACACACTTAAGGTTCGATGACGCTAGGGTTATAAAGGAAGTTAGTATGTGGTTACCGAATGTTGTTCAGAGTCCCGAATGAGATCCCGGACGTCACGAGGAGTTCCGGAATGGTCCGGAGGTAAATATTTATATATGGGAAGTCCTGTTTTGGTCACCGGAAAAGTTTCGGGTTTTTCCAGTAACGTATCGGGACCACCGGGAGGGTCCCGGGGGTCCACCAAGTGGGGCCACCAACCCCGGAGGGCTGCATGGGCCAAGTGTGGGAGGGGACCAGCCCCAGGTGGGCTGGTGCGCCCCCCCACAAGGGCCCAAGGCGCCTAGGGTTTGGGGAGGGGGTGCTTCCACCTAACTTGGGGGTCAAGTTTCCCCCTTCTCCCCCCTTGGCCGCCACCCTTAGATGGGATTGGGGCTGCCGCACCCCTTGGGGTGGAAACCCTAGAGGGGGCACACCCCCTCCCTCTCCCCTATATATACTTGAGGGTTTTGGGGCTGCCAACACATGAGTTTTGACCTCTCCCTGGCGCAGCCCTACCTCTCTCCCTTCTCCTCTCCCGCAGTGCTTGGCGAAGCCCTGCTAGATTGCCACACTCCTCCATCACCACCACGCCGTTGTGCTGCTGCTGGATGGAGTCTTCCTCAACCTCTCCCTCTCTCCTTGCTGGATCAAGGCGTGGGAGACGTCACCGGGCTGTACGTGTGTTGAACGCGGAGGTGCCGTCCGTTCGGCACTAGGATCTCCGGTGATTTGGATCACGACGAGTAAGACTCATTCAACCCCGTTCTCTTGAACGCTTCCGCTTGGCGATCTACAAGGGTATGTAGATGCACTCCCCTTCCCCTCGTTGCTGGTTTCTCCATGGATAGATCTTGGTGACACATAGGAAAATTTTGAATTTCTGCTACGTTCCCCAACAATCAAGCCAGCTTGCAAATGGCACCCTTTGAAGCTCTATATGGGAGAAGATGTCGTACCCTGCTAAATTGGTCAGAGACCGGAGACAGCCATATCTTTGGCCTAGATATGCTCAAGGAGGCCGAGGAGAAAGCTAAGACAATTAGATAACGACTCAAAACAGCTCAAAGTCGGCAAAAGAGTTATTACGACCGAAAGCATCGGGAAATCAGTTTTGAACCCGGAGAATTATTATACCTGAGAGTTTCTCCTATGAAGGGCCTGCAACGATTCAAGATCAAGGGGAAACTAGCACCAAGATTATCGGACCATTTCATATAGTGGCCCGACGAGGCAAGGTAGCCTACCAGCTGGACCTACCCGGAGACTTATCCGGTATCCACAACGTGTTTCACATCTCGCAGTTGAGAAAACACATGAGCAACCCAGAGAAGCAAGTTTCACATGAGTATATTGATGTGCAATCGGACCTCACTTACCGGGAGCACCCGATAAAAATATTAGAAGAGTCTGAGAGGAGGACCCGACGGAAAACCATTAAGTTTTTCAGAGTTCAATGGAGTAATCACACCGAGAATGAAGCAACTTGGGAGAGCGAGGATTTTCTTCGGACAGAGCACCCACACCTGTTTAAGGATCAGCTGAAATCTCGGGGACGAGATTTTTCCTAAGGGGGTAGGTGCTGTGACACTCCAAATTTTTTGTGATTTTGTTTTTCAGAAGTGCCTTGCTTGGTTTGAAAGAAGGTCATTTAAACCCTTCGTAAAAACCATCTTCTAAGGTTGCCCTCTAAAAAATCCTTTTCTTGGATTTAGTTTCTTTTAAAAAGAAAACCCTTTTTGTTTTTGGGCTTTTATTTGGTTTTGATACCTTCTAAATTTTACCATGCCTCCTATGGTGAAATTTTCCCAAAATCCCTCCTCCCACTTTGGTACAACCCACACATTCTGTCCAAACAAATAAAATCCATTGTTGGATTTTATTCCAACTATTTCTCCTCCCAAAATAATTCCGTCTTTTCTCTTGAGCCTAGGTGGATTGCAAAGCAAGTACCCTAATGCTTTTGACTTTTGACCTCAACTCAACACCCCTGGATAGTCCTTTGTACCCACAACCCAGAACCATCTTGATCCACTCTTCTCCTTTTCAAATATTTCAAATTTCACTCACTGCAAGTTTGGACCAGATTTGCCAAATTTGGTGAAATTCATATCTACACCTCTCCAAATATTCTACAAATATTTAGGCAGCCTCTAGATGCAATGAGAGGCCCCTCCACCAAAAACCAGCTCAAGGAAAAATCCCTACATGCCTAGATCATTCTGTCGAACACCTTGCATGCACTATTTCTGTCCATCTTCAGTTAAATTCAGAGTTTCAGTGTCAATCTTCGTCAGAATTCAGTCACAGGCTCACAGTGCACTTGGCACGTAGCTCACGGCCTGGCTTGCTTGTCCGGAGCCTCACACGCGCGCTTGGCGCCTTCCTAGCGTCGGTGGCGCCCTGGCCCGCCTGCGCCGGCGTGTCTTGCGGCGGCCGTATCACCGTAGCGGCCGACAAGGAGCAGAACGGTGGCATAACGCCGTTCGGCGCCGCCCAAACACCCTGTGGCTCCGCGTGGCCGTTTCCTCCCCAGCGCACGCATGCAGCACCGTCGCCGTGGCGCGGCACGCGCAGAGCGCGCTCCCTGTCGCTGATGGGCCCGTGCCGCCCCATTCCGTCGAGCTCCCCCTAAACAACGAAATCCCGACATGGTTAGCACCTAAACGGAACCAGGGAACACCCACGACGACGCTCAACCTCTGAACCCTCCCATGCAACACTGCACCGCCGTAATCACCTCGCCGAAGAACCCCGTTCTCCGCAACCGCCTCGGGGCGGCTATATATAGCACCCCGAGCTTGCTCTCGCCCCCGCACGACTCCACCACCTCACCAGACCCCGCCCAGCCACTGAACGAGCCTCGAGGGGCCTTTCCTCCTCGACTCCGGCCACCTCCGTCCGCCTCGGGCTCCGGCATCGTTTTCTCCGGTGAGAACTCCTCCGCCGCCCTACTTTCGACCGTAGCCTCGTACCACCTCTAGTAAGATAACCCCCACCTCAATTTTGACCTCGCAACTCTCTCCGGCGAGATCCACGACCACCCAAACCGCCGTCTGCCGGAGCAAGCGTCGCCGCCGACGTGGTTCTCGCCGACGACCACCACCACCTCCTACGGATGCGGAATGGCGCCCTGAACACAGAGGTACTCTCCGATCTCCCTGCCTCGCCGTGGATCGTCGCCGGTGACCACCGCGGCTCTCGGGCGCCGACGAGCCCCGACTCCCTCGTTTGAAATTTCAAACCTGACGGGTGGGACCCGCCCGTCAGCCTCTCCGTTTTTTTTTGAATCGTTTACTGAAAGCGTACTCTGGTAAATACGCTTCCACTCTGAACTGTTTTTCTGGATTTTTCTGCAAAGCCCCCTGGAAGTTTTCTGTTTCATTACAGATGGGTCCTTGGGTTAAAACCCTTATAACTTTTTAACAGAAAGGAATTTTTGAGTGATTCTTTTTCTGTCCTCTTCAAATTTTTGTCTAGTTTTTTATCATATTTATTAGAAAAATATTTGGAACACTTTTCTGTACACTCACGGTATTTACGTTGCATACGTATTTCTCTTATACCGTAGATACCGGAGGAGGTGATGGAGCTGCAAACTTCGCACAGTTAGACTCCGACTACTCCGAACCAGGAAAGCATGTTTGAACTCTTGATATGATGAGTGTTGTTGCATGTTTGCATTTTAGTATGGTCATGGCATGTTTATGAACATCACCTTGAATGTTATATGCACATAATCGGAAAGTAAGTTCCGGAAAGCATTATGTTGTTGGATACATATTTGCATAGCCATGTGTTGGCATGAGGATGGGTAAGATGGCAGTGTTGTGACATGCCAGTCTTATGCCAGATTATTTGACTTCCGTGTCATCGTGAAACGAATCACATTTCCTTTCATTCCTTCCTATACTGTCACATGTTTTCTGAAAGGAATATGGCATAGTAAGTTGCAAATCATTTTCCTGGTACACACCAAATAGAGAGGCCGGGGTGAGGGTTCCATGGCCCTGGATTAAAGCCCGTCATCCGGTCAGGGGCATGGGTGTTTCCGGTGGGACCGAGAGGGGGCACCCCTTAGAGCGCGCGTATAGAAATTTGATCCCATGCTATTCGAGGTTGTGGCCTCCCATTCTCAAAGTTTTTCTTGGACGTTGTCCAGGGTGATTCCTGGCATCGTGAGGTGAAATGGGTATGTACTAGTTAAATGGGTTTCTACTGAAATACCGTAAACGGAACTGGTCCTTCGTGACTACAGAAATCCGTTGACTGTGGTCAGTTCATTCAAACTCTGTAGAGTCTCAAATCTTTCAATTGTCTTGTACTTTCTTCAAGTACTATATTCATGTTATCTTGTCAGGTGTCAACCTCAGTGACAAAAGTCCGGTGGGATTTATGTGTGATAAATCCGGTTAAAAAATTATTCTTGTGGATGGACTAATCTGGTTATTTCATTTATTACAAAGCCTGTCTGCGATGTCGCTCAGACGTCCGACGGTGACAGACCTGTTATTTCCTTTTGTTATAGACCCTGTCTGTGATGTCGCTCAGACGTCCGACTGTGGTATTTCTGTTATAGACCATGTCTGTGATGTCGCTCAGACGTCCGACTGTGGTATTTATTTTATAGCCCTGTCTGTGATGTCGCTCAGACGTCCGACTGTGGTATTTCTTTTAAAGCCCTGTCTGTGATGTCGCTCAGACGTCCGACTGTGGTATTTCTTTTAAAGCCCTGTCTGTGATGT
>NC_041381.1:654479054-654494563 GCF_002162155.2 Triticum dicoccoides
GTCGCTCAGACGTCCGACTGTGGTATTTATTTTAAAGCCCTGTCTGTGATGTCGCTCAGACGTTTGACTGTGGTATTTCTTTTAAAGCCCTGTCTATGATGTCGCTCAGATGTCCGACTGTGGTATTTCTTTTAAAGCCCTGTCTGTGATGTCGCTCAGACGTCCGACTGTGGTATTTCTTTTAAAGCCCTGTCTGTGATGTCGCTCAGACGTCCGACTGTGGTATTTCTTTTAAAGCCCTTTATGTGGTGTTGCTAAGACGCCCGACTGTGGCATTTCTTTTAAAGCCCTTTATGTGGTGTCGCTTAGACGCTCGACTGCGGCATGCATTTTATTTATTTACCTTTTGAGGCGTCGCTCCAGACACCCGATCGGTTTTCAGTTATTTATTTGATTCATCAAGTCATGCAATATTATCGTTGTTATATGAGCATCATCCTTTGTTCATGACGCATACATGCATTCATTGATTATATCTTTTGTCCGAACTGTCTTGCGAGTACTTTCAAGTACTCACCTGGCTTGTTGATTTGGCCAGATGTTGATGAAGGCGATCTCATGGATGAAGAGTTTGATAGCGAGTCCGATGCCTAGAGAAGTCCCAGTCAGTCCCGTGCGATCCTATCTTGGTCATTGTTGAAAGGATCGATATGGTTGACTAGAGGGGGGTGAATAGGCAACTAACAATTTTTAAGCTTTTCTTTACCAAATTAAACTTTGCAACAAAATAGGTTGTCTAGATGTGCAACTAGGTGAGCAACCTATATGATGCAATAACAACTAGCACACAAGCAAGCAAGGATTTAACAACAAGTAGGCTTGCAAAAGTAAAGGCACGAAATAACCAAGAGTGGAGCCGGTGGAGACGAGGATGTGTTACCGGAGTTCCTTCCTTTTAAGGGGAAGTATGTCTCAGTTAGAGCGGTGTGGAGGCACAATGCTCCCCAAGAAGCCACTAGGCCCACCGTATTCTCCTCACGCCTCACACAATGCGAGATGTCGTGAATCCACTATTGGTGCCCTTAAAGGCGGCGACCGAACCTTTACACGCAAGGTTGGGGCAATCTCCACACCAATCGGAGGCTCCCAACAACAACAACAACAACACAAAGCTTCACCACAATGGAGTATGGCTTCGAGGTGACCTCAACCGTCTAGGGTGCTCAACACCCAAGAGTAACAAGATCCGCAAGGGATAAGTGGGGGAATCGAATTTCTCTTGGTGGAAGTGTAGATCTGGGCCCTCTCAACCAATCCCGAGCAAATCAACAAGTTTGATTGGCTAGGGAGAGAGATCGGGCGAAAATGGAGCTTTGAGCAACAATGGAGCTTTTGGGAAAAGAGGTAGGTCAACTAGGAGGAAGAAGACCCCTTTATATAGTGGGGGAACACATCCAACCGTTACCCCACTGAGCAGCCCCGCACAGGGCGGTACTACCGCTAAGGAAGGGCGGTACTACCGCTGAGAGCGGTACAACCGCTCCCTACCCAGCGGTACTACCGCGCTGAAGAGGAAGTTAGGCCACTAGCCCCAGAGCGGTACTACCGCGGGAGTAGAGCGGTACTACCGCTCAGAGCGGTACTACCGCTTCTACTGCCGCTACTAGTGCCGCAAAACCCGACACGAGAAAACATCGTCTCGAATCAAGGCGGCAGTAGGCGCGGTACTACGCGGTACTACGCCCGAAGCCCGCGAGCGGTACTACCGCTCTTCGGAGCGGTACTACCGCTTAGAGCGGTACTACCGCTTCGTGGAGCGGTAGTACCGCTGAGGGGCTTCGGCGGTACTACCGCTGTAGACCGCGGTACTACCACTGGCACATGGCGAAGCAGGTACGGAAGAGAGGTGCAGCTCCAAAGATGCGAAAGGAAGACGACGGGTGTGATAAGGATGTGTACGTCTTGATTCCACCCTAGTCTTACCAAAGCGGATCCCCTCTTAATAGTACGGAGACTCCTACGAAACTAGTCCACCAACAACGAAATGCATGAGCTACACCGTCTTGAATAAAAACACCGAGGGGAGGAAATCGTCTCGTGCCAATGGATGATTCTCTGAAAGAACTTAACGCACACGATTAGTCCGCAAAAGCATTGTCATCAATCACCAAAACCACTATGGGATAAATAAGCCCTTACAATCTCCCCCTTTTTGGTGGATTGATGACAATACGGGATTTGCATAAACACGATATAGAGTAAGCATACAAACCCCACGATCGTAACATGTAGATGGGCTCCCCCTAGATGTGTGCTATTTAGATAAGTGCTTTGGACTGCACAGCACACATACTAGGATCAGAGCTCCCCCTACAATTTAGAGACCAACAAACTAAGCATGGTGTATGAGAGCAGCATAGATGATATAACAGGAAAAACACGCAGCTCATAAGCTAGATAGACATAGATACTAATACTGGAAAGTTAAGGTAGCATATGTCTCACACCATATGACTCGAACTAAGGTCTGTCTCACAGACAAACCAACCAAAGCAGAAACGAGGAGAAACACGAACAAGACAAGACACACGAAAAATACGAAAGACACAACTCGCAAATCCCTAAGCTCTCTCCCCCTTTGGCATCGAGACACCAAAAAGGAGAGGGAGTGCTGCTATGGCCCCAGGTGAGAGCAAATGAGTGACACACGCATCAAAGCCCAGCGGAATCATCGGCACCACCGTCGTCAGTCTGGAAGTGCTCAGCCTCAGAATCGGTCCACGGGCAGTGCTGCTGAATCTACTCCTCCTCCTCAGTAAGCTGGTCCTCAGATCCACTCTTGACAGTAGCACCCAACTGACGCATGAGCTCCTTGTGACGACCTCGAGCCTTCTTCTCAGCCACATGAGTCATGTACTGACCGTGAGCCTCCATGCAGAACAGCTTCTTCATCTTAGACTTGAGCTTCTTAGCCCAAGAAGGCTCTACCTCAGAAGGCAAGTAGTCATCATCTTCATCCTCAGCCTCAGCCCCAAACTCTTCCTCAGTCTCCATGGCAGCAGCAGATGAAGGAACTCCAGTCCTAGGGGCCTAAGTGCCCCAGTTATCCTTCTTCCTCAGACGCTTGACATCGTGAGAGACCAAGTCTCCAATTTCCAGCACCACCTTGGGATAGACACGATCCCAGGCCTTCTCAATGAGCAGCATAATGAACAGACCATAAATTGGGCACTTGCGCTCGGAGATAGCAGAAACCAGCTCAGACCACATAACATGAGAGATATCCAAGGACTCTCCGGTGCTCTGCCCCTTCTCCCGTTGACAGAAGAGAAGCATGTCCACGAGATAAGAGTGAACCTGCTCCAGATTCCCGATGCGAGGGAAAAGAGTTTCTCTGAAGATACGGTGAAGTATGTCCAGATAGGCAGGCAGCTCATAGGTCTCCTTCTTCGTCTCAGGGTTGATCCTTAGAGTGCAGTAGGGCCACAGAGCTTGCTTGTGAGTGGCATTGGGTCGACGGTGGGGGCGAAAGCCGAAAGCAGACTCAAGTCCAAGATCTTCCACCCCAATCAACTGCATGAAAGCTTTCCACTTGACTGATAGCAACTTGCCATTTGTCATCCAAGTCAGAGTCCTGTCCTCATCGGTCCCAAGGTGAACCGTGGCATAGAATTAGGCCATAATATCAGCATCATAGTCCTTGTTGAATTGCATGATCCCGAGAATGTTCAGCTGAGTGCACATCTGAAGAGCTTCACCAAAGTAGTCAGGATCATTCTCCATATGCTCGGTGTCGATGGAGTGCACGTTGACATAGAGATTCTTCTTGGATTTGAGGACATCAAAATAGATGGCAAACTGAAACCTGTTCCAGAACGGACGGTTGACCAAAGTGGGATCTTGATCTTCCTCATACGGGTTGCGGCGGCGCCTTGCCCAGAACTCCTTGGGCGGCATTTGTGGCACGGTTTTGGTTTGCTTTGGCTTGACCCCAGGCTTCTTCTGCAGCTGGGGAGGAGGTGGAGCACTAGAAGATCCCCCGGCAGGCTCAGTGGTGCGGTAGCGCTTGGACGAAGCACGACCGGGGTTGAAACGACGAGCCTGATGCTCAGGAACCTCATCACCTGGAACCACACACACAAAACACGCAAACAACCAGAAAGAAAGAGCATAAGCCACAAACATGAGCAAAGGGGGTCACTGAGAGGTAGGAGTAGGTTGGAATCTGGTAGAGAGCGGTAGTACTGTGACCCTTGGCGGTAGTACCGCTCCAAGCGGTAATACTGCTCTAGAGAGTGGTAGTACCGCTCTAGGAGAGCGGTAGTACCGCTCGAGGCGGGGAAACAACAGTTTCCTACTACCGTGGTCAGATCCGTACTTCCGTCCTATCAAATTCAAAAATACTCCAACCAAACACTAATCCAAACTGCCTAGAAGCATTCTCCATCCTACTCAAGCCTAGATTTGGCCAAAAATCTAAAGATGCAACCGCTACTGCCCCTAAGAAGCTAGATTGGAAACCTAGACAAAAAGAACAAGAGAACGGGGGCAATACCGGCATCCATGGCAAGAGGACAAGGTGGGGATCGACTCCACCGAAGGGAATGGAGAGGGGCGGCCCGGAGAGGGGGATCCGCCGGAGCCCTCCTGCGGCGCCCGTTGCTGGAGAGAGAGAAGAACAGGAGAGGGGGCATGCGAATGGGTATGGGGGAGAAGAAACTCCCCCTGCCCCGATATAACCCCCACCCGCGCCTCTCAGCGGTAGTACCACGCTGGAGGGAGGTAGTATCGCTTGGAGCGGTAGTACCGCTCGCCAGCGGCGGTAGTACCGCCAGCAACCAAAAAAAACTTCTAGGCAGACAAACAAATGCAAACACACCGAGAAGAACGGGAAGACAAAGACAAGAGCAAGACCAACAAGACAACACACACGACACAACGAACCAAAACCCACTCCTTCAAAACAAACAACAACAAAAAGGAGCGAGCTCAGGCCTCTCTCAAGAGAGGGCGGTGGCCGGAGCCACCTATGTTTGAGTCAATTGGTATGGCACCGCGAAGAATTATTCTTGGGCCCATGACCAAAACTCGTCTTTGAAGCACAAGTACCATAAAAATGGTTAATGTGAAAGAGTTGATCGTTTTATGCATAATGGGGGGAGGGAGAGTTCATTGAGAGAACAACACTCCCCCTATGTCCATGCCTACACCTAAACTAGACAACAGATTGAGTGTGGTGGGGGGTGCACGGGTTCAAGTCACATTGCTCAAATCAATGATATTTAGCTCATGCCTTAACTCGCGAAATCTTGCTTCATCCAAGGGCTTCGTGAAAATATCTGCAAGGTTATCATGAGTGTTGACATACTTGAGCTTGATCTCCCCTCGCCTAATGTGATCCCGGATGAAGTGATACCGAATCTCAATGTGCTTCGTCTTGAAGTGTTGCACCGGGTTGAGAGAAATCTTGATGGCACTTTCATTATCACACCAAAGAGGCACTTTGTCACAAATGACACCATACTCCTTTAAAGTTTGCCTCATCCATAGGAGTTGAGGACAACAACTACCGGCCGCCACATACTCCGCTTCGGTGGACGAGAGAGACACACAACTTTGCTTCTTGGAGGACCAACTTACCAAAGAGCAACCAAGAAATTAGCATCCTCCGGAAGTGGACTTCCTATCCACTTTGTCTCCCGCCCAATCGGAATCCGTGAAGCCTTCAAGCTTGAAGTTTGCTCCTCTTGGCTACCATAAGCCAAAGTTTGAGGTATGAGCCAAATATCAAAAGATTCGCTTGACCGCCACAAAGTGACTTTCCTTTGGTGCGGCTTGAAAACGTGCACACATCCCCACACTCAACATGATATCTGGTCTAGATGCACAAAGGTAAAGCAAGGAGCCAATCATGGAGCGATATACCTTTTGATCCACCGCTTTACCATTGGGATCGATGTCAAGTTGGCACTTGGTAGGCATTGGTGTAGTAGCCGGTTTGACGTCACTAAGCTTGAATCTTTTAAGCATGTCTTGAGTGTATTTGGCTTGGTTAATGAAGGTTCCTTCTCTTCTTTGTTTGATGTCAAATCCAAGGAAGAACTTCAACTCTCCCATCGAAGACATCTTGAACTTGGAGGTCATGAGAGTGGCAAATTCCTCATTGAAAGCTTTGTTAGGAGAACCAAAGATAATGTCATCAACATATAGTTGGCATACAAACAACTCCCCTTTGACCTTCTTAGTAAAAAGAGTGGGATCGATTTGTCCTACTTCAAATCCACGATCTTGTAGCAACTCGGTAAGGTGGTCATACCACGCACGTGGGGCTTGTTTAAGGCCATAGAGTGCCTTATCGAGTTGATACACATGATCCGGGAAGTAGGGGTCCTCGAACCCAGGGGGTTGCTTGACATAGACCAACTCATTAATGGGACCATTAAGAAAAGCACTTTTCACATCCATTTGTTGCAACTTAAAGTTGTGATGGGAAGCATAAGCAATCAACAAACGAATGGATTCAAGACGAGCAACGGGAGCAAAGGTTTCACCATAGTCGATACCCTCGACTTGGGAGTAGCCTTGTGCTACCAATCTTGCCTTGTTGCGAGTGATGTTCCCATGAGCATCTTGCTTGTTCTTGAAGATCCACTTTGTTCCAATGACGTTGTGGTTCCCCGATGGCCTTGGCACCAATCTCCAAACTTTGTTGTGCTCGAAGTTGTTGAGTTCTTCGTGCATGGCATTGAGCCAATCCGAGTCTTCGAGCGCCTCATAGACCTTTTGGGGTTCAACACAAGAGACAAACGCATGATGTTCACAGTAGTTTGCTAATTGTCTACGAGTGCTTACCCCCTTTCTTAGGCTTCCAAATACATTTTCCATGAGATGGCCTTGAGTGGTGAGCTTGGAAGCAATCTTTGCGGCACGACGCTCTAATTCCTCCTCGGATGTGGAGGGAGGGTTGACTTGATCATCTTGAGCGCCGTCTTGAGCTTGTTCTTGATCTTGAGCTTGAGTTTGCTCTTGATCTTGAACTTGCTCGAGGGGGAGAACTTGACCTTGGGCATCATTTAGAGGTTCACCACCATCTTGAGGTTGATCTTGCCCTTGGTCTTGTTCACAAGGTTGAGGGCCTTCACTTTGTTCTTCGGAAGCGTGTGGGTCTTGATGAGGTGATGGCTCTACTTGAGTAGAGCATTGTCCTTCTCCTTCGGCCACAAGGGGTTCCTCAATGGGTAGGATTTGACCAATACCCATTCTTCTTATGGCTTGGGGAGGAATTTCATCACCTACATCATAAGTACCACTTTGATCCACTTGGGAGCCGTTATTTTCGTCAAACTCCACGTTACACGTCTCCTCAATGAGTCCGTTGGACTTGTTGAGAACACGGTAAGCATGACAGTTTGTAGCATAACCAACAAATATGCCCTCATGAGCTCTAGCTTCAAATTTAGACAAACGAACACCTTTCTTGAGAATGAAACACTTACACCCGAACACCCGGAAGTACTTGAGATTGGGCTTGTTCCCGGTGAGTATCTCATACGGAGTCTTGTTCAAGCCTTTGCGGAGATAGAGCCAATTGGATGCATGACAAGCTGTGTTGATGGCTTCGGCCCAGAAGTTGTATGGAGACTTGAACTCCGCCATCATGGTCCTTGCCGCATCCATCAACGTCCGGTTCTTCCTCTCCGCAACACCATTTTTTTGAGGGGTATATGGTGCGGAATATTGGTGCTTGATCCCTTCATCACTAAGAAACTCATCCAAGGTGTAGTTCCTGAACTCGGTGCCGTTGTCACTTCTTATTGTCAAGATCTTTGCATTGTGTTGACGTTGAGCTTCATTTGCAAAGTTGATGACGGTTTGTTGAGTCTCACTCTTCCTCTTGAATAAGTATACCCAAGTGTATCTTGAATAATCATCCACAATCACCAAGCAATACTTTCTCCCTCCAAGACTATCAAAGGATGGAGGCCCGAAGAGATCCATGTGAAGGAGCTCCAAGGGTCTCTTCGAGTAGATGATGGTTGAAGGAGGGTGAGCCTTTTCATGAAGCTTTCCTTCGATACAAGCACTGCAAGCACGATCTTTGGCAAAACTAACATTTGTTAGTCCACGAATATGGTCCCCCTTTAGAAGACTTTGCAAAGATCTCATATTGACGTGGGATAAACGGCGATGCCAAAGCCATCCCACATCAACTTTAGCCATTAGGCATGTCGCGGTCTTAGTGGGTTGCTCCGAGAAGTTAACCACATAGACATCGTTCTTGACATGCCCAACAAAGGCTACTTTAAGAGTCTTGCTCCACAAGAGGGCCACGGTATCAATATCAAAGAAGGTGGCAAAACCCATGAGTGCGAGTTGACGAACGGAAAGTAAATTGAACACAAGGGACTCAACAAGCATGACTTTCTCGATCGTTAGATCATGAGAAATGACAACCTTGCCAAGACCCAATACCTTAGAATGTGAGGCATCACCCCATTCGACATTGGTGGGCATAGATGGGATATTGTGCACGTCCACCACCAAGTCCTTGCTCCCGGTCATATGATTTGTTGCTCCACTGTCGAGCAACCATGATCCCCCACCGGAAGCAAACACCTACAAGATATCAATGCTTGGTTTTAGGTACCCATTGAGTAATGGGTCCTTTGATGTTAGTAACAAGGGTCTTAGGAACCCAAATAGACCATTCAATGTACTCATAAGGAGAACCAACAAATTTAGCATAAACATGTCCATCACTAGCACGACACAACACATAAGAGGGGTTAAAGTCGCCGGCTTTGTTGGGAGAGATGGCGTTGCGCTCTTTGGCTTCATCGCTCTTCCCATTGTTCTTCTTCTCCTTAGGAGCACCTTCTCCCTCCTTCACAAAGGTTTGCGTGAGCGGAGGAGGTCGATTGGTCTTGCTCTTCTTCTCCTTGTTCTTCTTCTTGTTCTTGGACTTGGGTGCGAACCCAACTCCCTCCTTTCCCAAAACTTCCTTTTGATTGCTCAAAAGGTCATTTAGGTTCTTCTCGCCTTATATGCATGACACAAGACCTTTCTCGAGTTGTTCCTTCAACTTGGCATTTTCCTCCACAAGATGCACATGCTCACAACATGGGTTAGTAGCATTTGCATTATCAATTAAGACCATGTGAGGAAATGTGGCCTTTTCCTTAGTTAGCTTAACTTGGAGTTGAGCATGAGACTCCTTGAGGGTGGCATGAGCACTTTTCAAGACCTTGTGGGCCTTGTCAAGTACATCAAACTCCTCCGTGAGTCTAACATGATCAACCCCAAGTTTAGCCTTGTCGGAAGCTAGAACACGAGACAAAACAAGAGCATGATCAAGATCTATCTTTAGTTTAGCGTGACCATCGTTGTGTGACTCCTCAAGAGCCAAACGATGCTCACGCTCTTCCTCAAGAGCATTAGAGAGATCCGATATCTCATCGGCATAGTCACGGCTATGACTTTCCATCTTAGTGATGGTTTCTTCATGAGCCTCGATCATGTCATTGGCTTCACCAAGTTGTTCCAAGAGAGCAAAGAAATGCTTCTTGGATTTGCCCTTGAGCTTACTCATGAAGGACTCAAATTCATTGATCTCTTCATTAGACCCCTTACCATTATCAAAGTCATCCGTTGAAGGAGGGTTAGGAATAATGGTGGTTTTGATGTTGGGGGTTACCTTGTTGGTGGCCTTAGCCATGAGGCACTTGGCGGTGATGTTCTCGTTAGGTGCATCGAATAGAGACACCCGAGGAGTTGAGACAATGGCAATGGATGCCATGGCCATTGTTTCACCATCTTCATCATCATCGTCATCCTCACGGTATTCTTCTTGAACCACCAACCCGCGAGAAGGAGTCTTCTTGGTGAAGTTGTTCTTGTTGGGGAAGGACTTGCCTTTGTCTTTTCGAATGAACTTGCCATCATTGTCTTCCCACTTCTCGTATGGACAGTCCGCAACGAAATGACTGACATTGCCACAGTTGAAACAAGTTCTAACTCATTGCTTCCCTTTGAGGCCACTTGAGTTGTTCTTGTTGAAGTTGGGTCTTGTAGTCTTCTTACTCCAAAACTGTCTTGAGGCAAGAGCCATGTGCTCATGATAATCATACTTTGTGTCCTCGGGGTTGCTCTCCTCATCTTCCTCTTCTTCTTCTTCTTCCACACTAACCTTGGCCTTCAAGGCAAGATTGGGCTTCTTTGCCCTTTGGGAACGGAGCACCGCATTGTCGGCGGTCTTATCCAAGATGTTCATTGCAATGAACTCATCCAACACTTCACCAGAGGTCATGGAGTGGAAGTCCGGACTTTGGCGGATGACGGAGGACATGGCCTTGTTGTAGGGCATCATGGCCTTGAGGAACTTGCGCTTGATCCAATTGTCATCCGTGTCTTTACTCCCATGATCTTGGAGTGCGACCGCAAGTTTGGTCACTCTTCGAAAGAGCTCATGAGGTTCTTCATCTTCTTTCATTGCAAACTCATCGGCTTCATCTTGCACCACTTCATAGTTGGAGCGTTGAATGCTAGCACTTCCTCTATACATACGCTCGACACACTTCCATGCTTCTTTAGCCATGACATGAGGTCGAAGATGAGGGAGATCTTCGGGAAGGATAGCATCTTGGATGATGAAGAGAGCACTCTCATTGAATTGGTTGTCCACTTCTTCTCGAGGGGTGAAGTTGCTTGGATCATGAGGATAGAAACCTTCTTCAATAATTCTCCAAAGGTTAGTATTCACATGTTTTAAATGACGCTTGAAGCTATAGACCCAAGAATCAAAATCTTCATTTTTCACATATTTAGGAGGAGGACCGACATGATTCAAATGCGTAGAGGGGATCAGTCCTTTATACACCGGGGGTTCCACATGGGCATAGATGTCGGTGCCATTTCTACCACTAGTAGACGGACTCTTTTCACTATTAGCTTCCCCCTTGTCGGGGTTAGCATCCGTCACCTTGTTAGTGGGATCACCCACTTTCATCGGCAAGGTAGATAGTTTGAGTCCCTCTAGGAATTCAGTAAACATGCTTTTAACTTCGGCCGTCATGGAGGTTTTCAATGTGTCTAAAGCCACATTGAATTCCTCACGAGAGACCGAGGTTCCCCATTCGGCCGAAGACGAGATGGGATTCACACCGGAGTGTTCCTCCGCACCGTCGTTGACGTCAACCATACTCTTCGGACGGTAAAGTCCTTAATAAAGAGACGAGGCTCTGATAACAATTGAAAGGATCGATATGGTTGACTAGAGGGGGGGTGAATAGGCAACTAACAATTTTTAAGCTTTTCTTTACCAAATTAAACTTTGCAACAAAATAGGTTTTCTAGATGTGCAACTAGGTGAGCAACCTATATGATGCAATAACAACTAGCACACAAGCAAGCAAGGATGTAACAACAAGTAGGCTTGCAAAAGTAAAGGCACGAAATAACCAAGAGTGGAGCCGGTGGAGACGAGGATGTGTTACCGGAGTTCCTTCCATTTAAGGGGAAGTACGTCTCCGTTAGAGCGGTGTGGAGGCACAATGCTCCCCAAGAAGCCACTAGGGCCACCGTATTCTCCTCACGCCCTCACACAATGCGAGATGCCGTGAATCCACTATTGGTGCCCTTGAAGGCGGCGACCGAACCTTTACACCCAAGGTTGGGGCAATCTCCACACCAATCGGAGGCTCCCAACAACAACAACAACACCACGAAGCTTCACCACAATGGAGTATGGCTTCGAGGTGACCTCAACCGTCTAGGGTGCTCAACACCCAAGAGTAACAAGATCCGCAAGGGATAAGTGGGGGAATCGAATTTCTCTTGGTGGAAGTGTAGATCTGGGCCCTCTCAACCAATCCCGAGCAAATCGACAAGTTTGATTGGCTAGGGAGAGAGATCGGGCGAAAATGGAGCTTTGAGCAACAATGGAGCTTTTGGGAAAAGAGGTAGGTCAACTAGGAGGAAGAAGACCCCTTTATATAGTGGGGGAACACATGCAACCGTTACCCCACTGAGCAGCCCCGCACAGGGCGGTACTACCGCTAGGGAAGGGTGGTACTACCGCTGAGAGCGGTACTACCGCTCCCTACCCAGCGGTACTACCGCGCTGAAGAGGAAGTCAGGCCACTGGCCCCAGAGCGGTACTACCACGGGAGTAGAGCGGTACTACCACTCAGAGCGGTACTACCGCTTCTACTGCCGCTACTAGTGCCGCAAAACCCGACACGAGAAAACACCGTCTCGAATCGAGGCGGCAGTAGGCGCGGTACTACGCGGTACTATGGCCGAAGCCCGCGAGCGGTACTACCGCTCTTCGGAGTGGTACTACCGCTTAGAGCAGTACTACCGCTTCGTGGAGCGGTACTACCGCTGGGGGGCTTCGGCGGTACTACCGCTGTAGACCGCGGTACTACCGCTGGCACATGGCGAAGCAGGTACGGAAGAGAGGTGCAGCTCCAAAGATGCGAAACGAAGACGACGGGTGTGATAAGGATGTGTACGTGTTGATTCCACCCTAGTCTTACCAAAGCGGATCCCCTCTTAATAGTACAGAGACTCCTACGAAACTAGTCCACCAACAACGAAATGCAGGAGCTACACCGTCTTGAATAAAAACACCGAGGGGAGGAAATCGTCTCGTGCCAATGGATGATTCTCTGAAAGAACTTAACGCACACGATTAGTCCGCAAAAGCATTGTCATCAATCACCAAAACCACTATGGGATAAATAAGCCCTTACAATTGTGTTATCCGCTTCCGCAACCCCAAATAAATTCATCGAGCCTCACCTCGACGCTCGGTGTGCTTCCAGTAGAAGTCAAGTTATCCACCACCACTTTTCCTCGAGCTAGTAGCACGCCACCACACCCCTGTGTCATAACTGCCCATATGTAAGATATTGGCGAGTTTGTAATAAAATGTTGAGCAGCCTCAGCTCAACCCTGTAATATATTTGATGCTACTGGTTCTTTGTTTATCAAGCTTTTGTCTACCAGAAAGGATGACTTTTCCTATACTGGGTTTAAAAGATCGGTTTTATCAATAAACATTTTATTCAAAAGCCGGTCGTGACAGTTTCATCGACTCCCCTATGGTTTCTGGAATATTGGGGTATTTATAGAGCAAAGAGGCAGTGTGGGAGGCGGCCGAGGTGGCCACAACCCAACTGGGCATGCCAGGGCCCCCAGGCGCGCCCAGGTGGGTTGTACTGCCCTCGGAGATCCCCTCAGGTACTTTTTTAGCCCAACAGCTTTCTTCTGGTCCGGAAAAATCCACAAAAAGTTTCGTTGCATTTGGACTTTGTTTGGTATTGATTTTCTGCGAAGTGAAAAACAAGCAAAAAACAACAACTGGCACTTGGCACTATGTCAATAGGTTAGTCCCAAAACAATGATATAAAGTTGCTATAAAATGATTGTAAAACATCCAAGAATGATAGTAACAACATGGAACAATCAGAAATTATAGATACGTTGGAGACGTATCAGCCTTTTCTAAGGTGCGGGTGAGTGGAAGAGGGAAAAAGTGAGCACACTTAGATGGGTGGGGGAAAATTGAGCACAACTAAGGAAGAAGAGGCACATAAATAGAAATCCCTATTTCCAATATGAGTCAGTAATATCTCCTTTTTATTGCTCCTGTATTGGACAAGAAAGGGTATCCAACACCTATTTCCCCAAAGGTGACCCTGGGTATCGAACCCACGAGATGAAGACTCCCTTGAAGCGATGGTCTGTAGCAAGCTTCTGTCGAAGTGTCAAATCTAGCTTTTGACTGGATCAACAAACCAATAGTGGTTCAAACACTTATAATAAAAAGAAGGTATGAGGATAAGGTCTTAATGCTTACAACCATCGATTGGTGTTGCGATAAGAAATGATATTAGTTTGGGATCGGGAAGTCACCCATAAAGAGGTGCTTGCTTCGTTTGGAATGGGGGATTTGTCCAAATAACATCCTGACCAACACGAGACTTACATCAAGAATCAGTTGTCCTACCGAAGTCCCTATCCGTCTCGCGGGGTTGCCCCGATAATTAAGATAATAATATCAGACAAAAGCTTTGGGCGTTCATTGACTACACCCCATGAATCCCTAAGGATATGATCCATGTTACCCTACTGAACCTTACTGTCACCCGTGATTGATATGATACTTCACAGTCCCCTTGCTCCTAACCCCACCAGTGCTCGATCTCCATGATCCTGGGTACCTGCAGGGGTGAAGATTGCGGAAAAGACAAGAGATACTTAATGATGCAATTTTATTTTACACATACGAGACGTTGTGTCAAAGACTTCCATTGATTCCTTCACCAAATACTTGGGATTGCATGGCTCATGCCTCACCCATACATTATCGGACTACTCACACATGGAGATTAGATCATGAGAAGAAATCATTGAAGAACACATCTTGAGATTGATTGATTGCAATTTGTCTTACAATGGATGCCTTGTGCGATGCATGATTACAAGTATGAACTAGATGAGAGAGGGCTATGGTGGTGGAGATGGCTATGGAGGTGAAAATGCCAGCGGCTAAGGTTTGTAGATGAAGATGATGATGAATGGGTTGTGGTTGTGCTCGAGCTCCTCCTCTGCTCGTTCTGTTGACATTTCGACGGGGTCCCCTTAATAAAAGTTGTTCAGGTGGATGACCTGCCTCGGTATCACGTCAAACGACCCGGTCGCATGGAATGTCGTCTTTCACTCTGGTGGCCTTCTGACACCTCCTGATGATTTATTTCTTCTCCATTCTTCTCCATTTCCTTTCTCCTATGTGATATCTTCCCTTTTTAGCCCATTTCCTGTGGAAAAATATTAAAGAGAGGATTTGTGGAATCCTTTGCATTCATTAGTCACTAGTGGCAATATCTAAGTGAATATCTCTCTTTTAATGAAATATCTCTATTTAAAAAAGGTTAAAATGAGTGCAAAAGTATCACTCATCAGTCAGATCCATCAGATCTCGGGTAGGGGGTCCCGGACAGGTAGACTTGGTAGATGGTAACAGAGGCATAGGATTTTACTCAGGTTCTGGCTCTCTCGTAGAGATAATACCTTACGTCCTGCTTTGATTGTATTAATTTCGAGGGAATACAACGTGCAGGCTGATTTACCACGAGATCGTGTGTGTATGAGGTGTTGTCTACGAGCTTTACCCCTCGGTTTATATAGATACCTGGGTGTTTAGGGTTTACACATAGGTCGGTGATACGTCTCCACCATATCTATAATTTTTTATTGTTCCATGCTATTATATTATCGGTTTTCGATGTTTTATATGCATTAATATGCTATTTTATATTATTTTTGGGACTAACCTATTAACCTAGAGCCCAGTGCCAGTTCCTGGTTTTTTCTTTTATTTGAGTTTCGCAGAAAAGGAATAACAAACAGAGTCCAAACATAATGAAACCTTTGCGATGATTTTTCTTGGACCAGAACACAACGATGAGACTTGGAGATGAAGTCGAAGGAACCACAGGGCGACCACAAGGATGGAGGGGCGCCCAGGGGTAGGGCGCGCCCCCACCCTTGTGCCCCCCCCCCCC
>NC_041381.1:654495052-654534614 GCF_002162155.2 Triticum dicoccoides
CTCCTGACCTAATTCTTTCGCCTATATATTCCTATATATCCCCAAACCACCAGAGGCATCTACGAAAACACTTTTCCATCGCCGCAACCTTCTATACCCGTGAGATCCCATCTAGAGACCTTTTTCCGGCACTCCGTCGGAGGGGGATTCGAGCACGAAGGGCTTCTACATCAACTGTATTGCCCTTCCGATGAAGCATGAGTAGTTTACCACAGACCTACGGGTCCATAGCTAGTAGCTAAATGGCTTCTTCTCTCTCTTTGATTCTCAATACCATGTTCTCCTTGATGTTCTTGGAGATCTATTCGATGTAATACTTTTTTGGGGTCCGTTTGCCGAGATCCGATGAATTGTGGATTTATGATCAACTTATCTATGAATATTATTTGAATCTTCTCTGAATTCTTATATGCATGATTTGATATCTTTGTAATTCTTTTCGAACTATCAGTTTGGTTCGGCCAACTAGATTGGTTTTTCTTGCAATGGGAGAAGTGCTTAGTTCTGAGTTCAATCTTGCGGTGTCCTTTCCTAGTGACAGTAGGGGCAGCAAGGCACATATTGTATTGTTGCCATCGAGGATAAAAATATGGGGTATTCATCATATTGCTCGAGTTAATTCCTCTACATCATGTCATCTTACTTACTGCGTTACTCCGTTCTTTATGAACTTAATACTCTAGATGCATGCTGGATAGCAGTTGATGTGTGGAGTAATAGTAGTAGATGAAGAATCGTTTCGGTCTACTTGACACGGACGTGATGCCTATATTCATGATCATTGGTTTAGATATCATCATAACTTTGTGTTTTTCTACCAATTGCTCGGCAGTAATTTGTTCACCCACTGTATTATTTGCTATCTTGAGAGAAGCCTCTAGTGAAACTTATGGCCCCCGGGTCTATTTTCCATCACATTAGTTTCCGATCTACTATTTTGCAACATTTTTTACTTTCCAATCAATAAACTAAAAATATCAAAAATATTACTTTATCATTTATCTATCTCTATCAGATATCACTTTTGCAAGTAACCGTGAAGGGATTGACAACCCCTTTATCGCGTTGGGTGCAAGTTGTTTGATTGTTTGTGCAGGTATTCGGTGATTTGTGTGTTATCTCCTATTGGATTGATACATTGGTTCTCAAACTGAGGGAAATACTTATCTCTACTTTTGCTGCATCACCCTTTCCTCTTGAAGGGAAAAACCAACGCAAGCTCAAGAAGTAGCAGTCGGTTACATCTAGGGTAATCGTGGTGCAGACGATTTCTAAATATTGTAGTATGCGCCAAATCTTCAGACTTCCCATCCTAGTGTTTCTAGGTCCGACGAACATGGCCTTGTGGTAAATCATCATGGGTGTCCTCGGCCCGGCCCACATGACTAGGGGACGATGTGGTGGATACCCCCTAGTCCAAGACGCAATCAATGGTGGCCGACGAAATCGAAACAAAGGAACCTCCCCGAGACTCTAAACCCGCCAACAACCAACCAAGGCCGGGAAGGCAAGCTCATTGCCCGCTTGATATGCCCGAGAAGAGGAGATGGACAGAGAATGACTCAGGCACACGATCTTTCGACCCCAAGGCCAGACAAACAGGAACTCATAGGGAAGATCGTCGAAGTACTAGAGAACCGTACGCGGCCACCTTAGGGGACCGAATATCGCCCTGTGTGTATACTCTAGCAAGCTTTACCGTTATAGGTAGGAGTTTTTGATGGTTATTATAAGTAGGAGTTGAGGATTGGCCTAGTGGACCGTGATAACCCGCAAGTATACGGGATAGTTGTAGCCTCTTTCGATAAGTAAGAGTGTCGAACCCAACGAGGAGCTAAAGGTAGAACAAATACTCTCTCAAGTCCTATCGGCCACTGATATGACTCTACGCACGCTTGACGTTCGCTTTACCTAGAACAAGTATGAAACTAGAAGTACTTTGTAGGTGTTGTTTGATAGGTTTGCAAGATAATAAAGAACACATAAATATAAACTAGGGGCTGTTTAGATAAAGATGCAATAAAGTCAGTATTAGCAGAGATCTTTTTGTTACGAGAAAGTTATTTGTCCCTAGACAATCGACAACTTAGACTGGTAATCACTATTGCAATTCTATTTGAGGGAGAGGCATAAGCTAACATACTTTCTCTTCTTGGATCATATGCACTTATGATTGGAACTCTAGCAAGCATCCACAACTACTAAAGATCATTAAGGTAAAACCCAACCATAGTATTAAAGCATCAAGTCCCCTTTATCCCATACGCGAACAACCTACTTACTCGGGTTTGTGCTTCTGTTCACTCCACCCACCATAAGCAAATCATAAACATATTGCAATCCCTACAGCGGGGATCCCTCACGCTTGCGCGACATGAAGAGCACCATAGGATAACACCAATAATAAAACATGCAACTCAAACCAATCACGATCATCAATTAACCCATAGGACAAAACGGATCTACTCAAACATCATAAGATATCCATACATCATTGGGAAATAATATATAGCGTTGAGCACCATGTTTAAGTAGAGATTACAGCGGGTAAGAGAGATGTTACACCGCTGCATAGAGGGGGGAAGAGTTGGTGATGAAGGCGGTGAAGTCGTTGGTGAAGATCGCGGTGATGATGATGGCCCCCGGCGGCGTTCCGGCGCCACCGGAAGCAATGGGGAGAGGGGGCCCCTTCTTCTTCTTCTTCCTTGACCTTCTCCCTAGATGGGAGAAGGGTTTTCCCTCCGGTCCTTGGCTCCCATGGCGTGGGAGGGGCGAGAGCCCCTCTAAGATTGGATCTATCTCTCTGTTTCTGCGTTCTTTGAGATTCTGCCCTGGCACCGTTTCCTTTGTATCTGGAGATCCGTAACTTCGATTGGGGTGAATCTTTCATCCAAATTTTTCTCGTAAAATTAGCTTTCTGGCGGCAAAAGAAGAGCGTCAACCGCCTTACAGGTGGCCCAGGAGAGTGCCAGGCGTGCCCAGGGGGGTGGGCGCGCCCCCATATCTCTTGGCCATCTCGGACACCGGTTCGCGTTGATTCTTCCTCCGAAAAATTCCAAATATTCTAAAATAATTCTCCGTCCGTTTTTATCCCGTTTGGATTCCATTTGATATTGGGTTTCTGCGAAACATAAAACATGCAACAAACATGAACTGGCACTGGGCACTGGATTAATATGTTAGTCCCAAAAAATAGTATAAAAAGTTGCTAAAAGTATATGAAAGTTTGAAGAATATTGGCATGGAATAATCAAAAATTATAGATACGACGGAGACGTATCAGACTGCAGTAGAGTTGGGCCGTCGTTATTCGGCTAGCACGATTCCAACAAAAAGGCCTTTATTTATTGTTCGGCAAGCATGGACCACTTCTTGTTGCACTGACTTGCTGGATTTGCACACGACTCGTGAATAAGATTCACCGGTCACAGAAGGGCATTTTTGTTTCACTCGCATGTAACGTAATATATGATGAACAATGGCATGGAGAAATGATGCTCTCCTCTCCAGTGTGCACGCCCTCATTGATCTTCATGTGCAGCGACAAATCATCAAGTGGTTCCTCTGTTTGTTACCTTTTTTTAAAAGAACATAGAAACTTTATTCATTTGCAATAACAAGTACATCGTTAATGAGGAGGGGTACAATTTCGCTCAAGGGCTCCTCAGACCAGTTCAAAGATGAAGAAAATCTAGCTAACTTAGCAAGTTCATGTGCGACCCTATTTGTTTCTCTATTACAATGCTCGAATTTAGTAATGAGGAAGTCACATGCTAAAAAATAACAATCGTCAAAACACTGCCGCCACTGTACTAGATGACCGTCCTCCATTGTTCATGGTTTTGATGACCTCCATGTTATCTGAGTTAATAACTAAGCGGTTACAGCCCGCCCTTTCAGCAATAGATAGACCATATCTAAGCGACATAGCTTCAGCAGTTAGAACGTCCGTGCACCAATCAATTCTACAATTCCCCCCTGCAATGAATTTTCCTTTATCGTCTCTCAGAACTGCACCAGCCGTGCCCCTGAGCCGGTCATGATGAAAAGAGGCATCCACATTAAATTTTACAAACCCCCTTGGAGGTTGGACCCAACCTCCTCTTTTCATCATAGCCTTTGGTGATATAGCCAAAACATAGTTTAACGTAATTGCATGAATTCCCATGGCGATTTGGTTAGCATCTTGGGTTTTCTCTTTATGGACAGTTTTCACCTCTCCCGCCATAAATACCAAGTTGAAATTGCAATTAATTTATGGACATTCCGAATACCCAAGATCGTAAGCTCCCGTTCAGGCATAGAAAGCAAAAATTCAAGCACTGCCTCACCAGCATAATCAACTTCGCACGCTCTTTTAATGACCTGATCTAGACCCAGTTTTTTCCAAACCTCCTTTGCTTCTTGACACTGAAATAATATATGCTTTGTATCCTCTGATCCAAAGGAACATGCCGGACAATTGGGGGTAACCTTTATATGTCTATTCGCCAAATTAACTCTACATGGGAGGGTGCCATGCAGTGTGCGCCAAATAAAAATGTTAACCTTCGATGGACAAGATAATTTCCAAATCTCACTCCAAATGGGATTGATAGTCAAATGTCCCATATCATCGGTTCTTCTTAATTTTCCCCCGTGTTGGTGTTCCCATTGCACTGCATAGGCTAATCGAACAAAGAAAAGTTTCATTGTTTGAATAGCTCCAAGCGACAAAATCCGACATATCATGTTGTGATAAAGGAATTGCAAAGATCCTTTGTGCATCAACTTGCCAGAACATTTGTGTAACCAGATTGTCGTCCCAATTACTAGTAGTGGATCAATTAAATCAGATACCCTTGAGATCAAAATACTCTCTCTTGGTGTGATTACTTTTCTATTCGCACAATTAGGAATCCAAGCATCTTCCCAAATATCAATGTCGTGACCATTTCCAACACGTCAAATATAACCAAGCTTTAGACAATTAACCCCTGCCATGATACTTTGCCAAGTAAAAGAAGAGCCCTTTTTTAGCTTTGTATTTAATAGATCACCGTTTGGGAAATATTTAGCTCTCAACATGGTCCCACATAAGGAATTTGGATTCTCAATAATACGCCACGCTTGTTCTGCCAGCATTGCTAGGTTGAAACAATGAATATCCCGGAATCCCATGCCCCCTTGATTTTAGGGTACACACATTTTCCACCAAGCCATCCAATGCATCCGCTTCTGATTATCCTCGCCCCCCCCCCCACCCCACCACCACCACCACCAAAAATGAGATATCGCATCAGTGATTCCCTTACAATTTTTTCTAGGAATTTTAAAGACGGACATCGCATAGGTGGGATAGCTTGTATAACAGATTTCAGGAGGATTTCCTTCCCTCCCACGGATAAAAGTTTTTGTTTCCATCCACTTATCTTCATGATGACATGGTCAATCAAATACTGAAAATAGTCAGATTTATCCATACCCACATTAGCCGGTAACCCCAGATATTTATCATTGAGAGCTTCAATCATGATATTGAGTGTTGTACATAGTTGCTCCTTGATTTCCACTTCTGTATTGGGGCTGAAAAATATACTTGATTTATCAACACTGATCAATTGCCCCGATGCTTTACAATACGAGTCCAGAATGGTTTTCAAAGCCTCTGCATTGTGAATACTTGCCTTCATCAGGATCAATGAGTCATCCGCAAAAAGAAGATTCATAATGGGTGGTGCCTCTCTGCACACTTTTACACCTTCAATTTTCCCGCTTTCCTCCGCATGTGACAAGAGAGCAGACAACCCCTCAGTACATAGCAAAAATAGATAAGGTGATAACGGATCTCCTTGTCATAAACCTCTGGATGGCTTAAAACTCTCAGTTTCTTCCTAATTAAATCTAACACGTTATTCAACAGTAGAAACACATTGCATGATAAAATTGACCCAACTGAAGCCTAATTTCAACATGATCTCCTTCAGAAAAAACCCACTCCAGTCGGTCATAAGCTTTATGCATATCAAGTTTGATCGCGCACAATCCTTCCTTTCCATCCCTTTTATTTTTTATTTTGTGAAAACATTCATAAGCCACTAAAACATTATCAGTAATCATTCGTCCAGGTACAAAAACACTTTGTGTCAAGCTAATAATTTCTGGCAGGAAAACCTTCAATCGAGCAGCCACCATTTTGGATATAACCTTATACACTAGATTACACAGGCTAATTGGTCTGAACTGAGTTACCTTATCTGGTGAATTAGTCTTCTCTTTGGTACCTTTTATATAAGCCGAGAGCGTGTACTAGTTGAATACCGGCTTATAGGCGACATCATCACGGACGTGTCGACCACCTTCATGCAAGCCACGTGGCACTAGCCTTTGCCGTGGTCAAGCGGGTGCCGGCGAATTTACACTCGGCGTACATGTACATTCAGATACACGACGACTTTGATTTCATGACCCTAAAAAAAGACTTTGATTTTCATGTAGTGTATAATGAGGGGAAAAACTAAAAATAAAAAGAGGGGTTGAATGGCCAAGGGTCCCGTTGAAATTGCAATGCCGTCACGGCAGTCGGGAACTTTCCCCTTTCCTCTACACTATTTAAGAGAGGTGAAAGAAGGCGACCATAGGCATTCTGGCCGGCCCGATCCCGGGCGCTCGCCATCGGCGCTGCCGGTTTGATACTCGCTGTGCGCGGTGCAGCAGTGTAAATAGTAGTTGTAGTCGAGTTGTTCCATACATATACGGTGAATAATCTGGCGATTTAGATCCCCAAAAAAAACAATCTAGGGATTTCGATGGGAAAAGGAGGGGATCCATTTCCGTTCCGGCGGATCTCTGTTCGGATTCGAATCAAAATAAGTTAACGCCCGCTCTATTACTAGTACTGCATATATATACCACACCGGCGGTCTGCGGTGGCGACCCATTTCAATTGATCCGCTTGATCAAGAGGAAGAACCAATCAATCGATCCAGAGAAAAGAGGAAAAAATCAATCAATCCATCTAGAGAAAAGAGGAAGAATCGATCCAGAATCAATCGATCGATCCAAAGAAAAGATGAAGAATTATCAAGATCGAGATCGGGAGAAAGAGGGGAGAAGATGTTGTCCCTTCTCTCCACCAACGCGGACATCGTGCAGGAGGCAGAGGACGGCGGCCGGGGCCGGGACGCCGTCCTGATGCAGATCGACTGTCTCAGGGATGCTCCGAGGGCGCTGGCGGATGTGATCCGCTGCATTGCGCAACAAGACTGGAGAGTACTCAACATCCTACAGATCCAACAAGCGGCGGCGCTGGGCGGAGTGCTCTTTGACGCCGCGCGCTCGCTTCTGAAGATTCGCCATGCCCTGCTCCAGCTATCCAGAGCACACGACGCTCTCATGGAGGCGCTACCCAGGATCAGGCGAAGCTATAGGGATCTCGCCCTGCCCGACGACACAAGGTTTAGCGACCTCTGCACTGCCGCAAACTTCACGGTCGTCATTGGTTGGACATACGGCGTCAGCACTGGCTACCTCAGGGATGAGGTCGATTCTCAAGTCGGCATCGTGCGGGACGTGATGCCTGCACCCAAGGCGGTGCCCAAGGCGTTCCGCAAGCGCAGCCTCAGCCTCCCGTACCGATGCGCCGCCATCCCCCCTCCCCTCCCCCTGCTCTACGACAAGTTGTTGGCCCTGCTCGTGTCGCCCCGCGATACCCAGCGCAAGGCTGACAGGCAGCTGCCCCGCATCCTCCCCGCCATGGCCTCTCTGCGGGAGCAGTTGGCTCGGGTGGGAGAGGCCACCCATGGGGTCACCCGTTAGTCGCCCAGCATGCGGGCCATCGCTGCTGAGTGGGCCTCTGATCTCGCGTCGCCCTCCCTCAGCGGCTCCACGTTCGAGGACGTGCTACCGCGCATTGTTGTCCATCTCCAACAGCTCCGGGATTCCCTCAACGCGCATGTGCCCCTCCTCTACGACCGATTAACCGGCGATGTGGTCGCCTGCTCCCTTCGCGGCGTCGCCAAGGTGCGCACCAACTCGAAGTTGCTCCTCGACAGCGCCCAGGAGCCCTCCCATCGCATCATCATTGTCCTCGATGGCATGAGGATGTTCTCTGAGGCCAACGAGTTGCACCTGCATCTCTTGGCCGGTCTGGACGAGTGCGGCTGGTGGGTGGCGAGGGGTCTGCCTCAGCTCGAGCAGCGGCGTTTCTCTACGACGCCATTTTGAAGCTCAAGGCGGCCCTGGAGAAGGCACACGCGACCGACAATTCCAGGAGTGCCGCGCTCGTGCGGCAGAGGTTCGGTACCTCTTCGACGGCGACCGCTCCATCGTCTCCTCAGGGGCAAACACCCTCCTCCTCGTCGTGGACGACCTCGTGCGGAACGAGCTTGACAACATGTTTTTCCCTGCGTTGTAGCAGTTAGACATCCTTTGCACCGAGGACGTCAGTTTCATCCACGCATGATGCATCTCCCCGTTTGACATCGCCCTCGGACATGACATGACCAGCTAGCTTCATGACCAAGAACCAAATGTACAAAAGTGACAGTGATGATGGTTTTGGTTTGCTTGTGTTTTGTCTTTGTTTGAATTCTACGGAGTGTATAATAGATAATAATATTACGTAGGAGTAATTTTCTTCTTCTTCCCTACTTACCAACTTATTGCTTTTGTGCATGCCCAACGTTGTGTTGCTTTCTACTTAGTACCTATCTGAGCCGGTCATTAATTCCTGCCCCATAAAATGTTAATTCTACCTATCTATATCTATCAAAGACCCCATGTTATCAAAGACGGCCACGTCAATGCACAAAAAAAAAGGAACCAAAAAATCAAAACCTTCAATCTACAGCATCTGTTAGAGCAGCGTTTTGAGGTCTTGAACATGTAAAAATCTATTATTTATATATCTACATCATCTATTGGAGATACTCTTATATTAATTTTGATTTTACTAATCACATGTCCCATACGGTTCTATTGGAGATACTCTTAGCATATTATTATTATTATTATTATTAGTATTATTATTATTATTATTATTATTATTATTATTATTATTATTATTATCCCAATAATAATATGTTTCAAATGTTCGGTGTTTGAGTCTCTGAGATAAAGAGTACTTCTGCCAAATGTTCGGTGTTCGGTGTTTGATTCATATGTTTCTATTAGGTTCCTGCCTACACTAATTATGATCACCCTATATTCTGTCATTGGGTTTTGTTCAACCGTCACTAAAGGCATTCCTCGGAGTTTCTAGTAGAAGTACGTGTACCTGTTCTAGAAAAATGTCAATATCTCATCAACTCTGTATGCAAGTTTGCGTTCTTTAATCATTACAAATGGATACTTTCTAGATAACATGTTGCAAATTGGCACACAAACATATGATACAAGAAATTAAAAACATTGTTAGTTAAATAAAAATGGTTAAGAAAGGCTTGGAAGAAAGATCTGGATGGCTAGAAAACTAGAAAATGCAACATATTGCTGCTGCTTACTAGTCCCCAACAAAAAATCAGAGCTCCTCTTTTCTAGTCCCAACCAACACAATGAATCGGAGTGAGAAAGAGATATGTACGGGGATGATCTTCATGAAACGAATGGAAGGACCTATAAAAGACTATAGGAAAGGGAAATGCTTGTATCCGGTGCGCCGGCCAGACTTTCGGCTGGTCGCGCCGCTCTTTTCGCGCACACAGCACAACGGCTGCAGTGCCGCACGCACACCACATGTTTATGGGTCCCACACACATTACCCACGCATCCACGTCCTTATCCCAGCAACCGCCCATCCACACAAATCTCATCCACTCGTCCTCTCGCTCACGTCTCGCCTACATCGCCTCTGCCTCTCGCTTGGTCCGCCGCATCCTTGCTTCGGCGAGCCTCTCTACCCCCTGCCCATGCTGCTCCGGCGAGCGACCACTATACACCCACCTCGCGCTGCTCCGGCGAGCGGCCACTATCCACCCGCCTCGCGCTGCTCCAGTGAGCAGCCGCTCATCCATCAGCGTGACCATGCGGCAACCAGCGCTCGTCGCCATGGGCGACAGCAGCTGGTTGCGCTCCTGTCCATGGCTGCCGCAACAGGATTTGCTACAACCATGCTTTTTTTTTGCTGGAACCAGCCCATGTATTTGCTACCACCCACCCATCCATCTCCATGACATTGCTTTTTTTCTAGTCGTTTTTTTGCTACAACCATGTTATGATTTTGTTGGAACCGAAGATAATTTTTGCTGCAACCGGCTCATGTTTTTGCTACCACCCCACCCCGCCCAAAATCTTCTCCCACCGTATTTTTGCTGGAACCGGCTAAGGATTTTGCTACAACCATATTTTTTTTTGTTACTGCCGGTGTTTGTCGAATTTTTGCTACATCCCATCTCCATGAACATGCGAGACCCGCCGTTGTGTCTTTTGATGCAACCTTTTTGTCAGTTTTTTTGTTACCATAGGTGTTGATGATTGCTACATTCATTCTCACGAGATGCTACATCCCTGTTTTTCTGGTCGATTTTTTTTGCTACAATCATGTTTGATTTTGCTGGAACCGAAGTCAATTTTTTCTACTTCCATTCACGGCGGCGTTGCTCGACGGTGGCGATGGATTTTTTTATTTTAGGAACCGCGGCTACCCCCTGAAAGCGAGAATGGAATGACGGCGAGCTTTGAGGCAGGCGTCGAGCTCGTCCATGGCGGGGGAGGGGTGGGGTCAGCGGGGGCTCAGTCGTCGGGCGGAGGTTCTTTCGCGTCTGGCGTGTGGCGGCGCGAGGTGGGAGACGTGGGGAGGACAAAGAAAAAAAGAAGCTTGATCAAACGGCTGATAAGATGCACATCTGACGGCTGGGGGTCAACCCGCCGAACAGTTCGGCCGGTGCGCCGACACCCAGCACTGCCCTATAGGAAAAGAGGGATTTGCATCGGAGAGCAGATTGATTGGAATCTGACAAATTGTATTACCTTGTTCAGGTAATCACGCGCATGATTGGAAGATACGGGCGGGAGCGTAGTCGAACTTGGGGCTGATTCGTTGCCGATTGGGGGGAAGCGGAGTAGAAGCCGAGAAGATTTCTTTAGAAAGGGTCGATCTTAGATGGGCTAATAGCATCTTCAGCCGTTAGGCCCCTTATGGGTCTCAAAAATTTGCCGTCTGGGGGTGACCCGACGAAAAAATCGGCTTGGGGCCGATCGGGTTCCCAGCCGCCGGCCCGAGGTCGACCCAGAAGATTAAAAAAAACATACGTTCGGCTATAATTCGGCAAACAGGCATAAACTTTGGCGAAATGTAGCAAACTTTAAAATAAACTTCGGCGACTTTTACATAGCAAACTTAAAAAATAAAGGCCTAACTACAGGAAGAATGCGCTGAGCGCGGCGAAGACCTCATCGCTATCGCCGCCATCGCCGTCGTCCTTCTCCTCCTTGACGCGGCCACCCCTTCTCGACCCCTGCCCGCCGTCGCCCTGGCGGACCAGTGGCGGCGCATCATCGTCGTCGTCGAGAACGATGACTCCTCCCTCGTCGCGGCCACAGCGCCGAGCGGAGTACTGTTCTAGGGCGCGACACTGGCGCTCTAGCTCCGTCCGCGCCCAATCCTCGCGCGCCCACTTCAAGGCCTCCTCCTCAGAGAGGCCCGGCTCCGTCCTGACCACGGTGAGCCCCGTCTCCGTCTTCACCGCGGCGAGCCCGGGCTCCGTCTTCGGCCTGACGAAGCGGGGAAGAGCCTAGGAGGAGGCATGCCCGCCATCGTTGATGATGATGTCGGTGCTGCGTGTTCGCCCGCCAAGCGGCGTCTCAGCGGGCTCGGCCTTGACGCTAAGCAGCGCCGGTGACCTCGACGAGGAGGAACGGGGGAGGGGGAGGAAGAAGAGGATGGTGTCCTCCTCGGCATCCACTGGCCGCCGATCCGGGCTGGAGTAGGTGGGTAGGTCAAGGGCGGGTCGTTGCCGCCCTCAGGTGCTGGAGGACGGCGTGAAGCGAGCGATTGGGGGCGCCCCACCACAGGCGGCGCCCCTCGCTGTTCTTGCTGCCCCTCACCACCGGCGCCCTGTTGGTGCAGGCGATCCGTTGCGCCTGCCGGTGCTGGAAGTACGCCGCTCACGCCTCGTGGTTGCCGGTGGCGTACTGCGGGAGGGTCCGCTGCTCAACCGTCAGTGACGCCCGCACGCGGTCGACCTCGGCGGCGAAGAGGTCGGGTCGCGCGTCGACGTCGGGCACCATGGGAATGGGGACGCCGACGGCGCTGAGCCTCCAACCCCTCGACCCAGCGCGCATGTCGGGAGGCGCCGGGATGTTGGCCTCGAAGAGCAGGTTCGCCTCCCACTCGTGAAGGGAGCGGCGGCCGAAGCCGTTGGCCGCCGCCCATCGTCGAGGAATCACTCGACCATCGTCTCGGAGGAGGGCGTGGTGGAAAGAGGCAGAGCTCGGCGGCTGTGCTCGGGGAGAGAGGCAGTGTGCTCGGCGGCGGGGCTATGGGCGGGTGTGGCCGGAGGCGAGGGAGAGGCGTTGCTTTTATAGTCGGGCGCCGTGTGTACGCGTGGCGGAAGGGGGGCGTCGTCGCGCCGCCCGTGAGCGCCGTCCTTGAGGAATCAATGGAAGGCTGATCGGTGGCAGCCTTACCATTGATTCCCCGCGGGAAACCGAGGCTTTGTGAGGATGACGATGCAAGTGTCACTGACTCGGCATATAAGATTTGGTCGAAGTCAAACTTTGTGCAGTTTGACCAACTTTGTAGGAAAATATATCAACATTTATAATACTAAAGCTATGTGATATGAAAAGTAATTTCATGATGCATCTAACATTAATGATTTCATATTGTAAATCTTGATATTTTTTTCTATAAACTTAGCCAAGTTGATAAAGATTGATTTTGACCAAATTTTATATATACGGACTAAAAAGAAACGGAGAGAGTATGTATAGGTGGAAACCATGCCATCGGGGCCCTCAGGACCGGCCCTGCGAACATATGGTAGCAGGGATTTGAGCGATGACAGGGGGAGGGATTAGAGGGGATTGAGTGGCTTATGAAGGAGGAATTGGTGGGATATCTGGGTCTGACACGTGAAATCCCCAAACCCCTTGAAACCAAACGATTAATTTTCGCCTAAGATAGAAGAAGAAGAAGCCAGATCCGAGATGCGTTCGAGAGTAAACAAACATACCTGCAGGAGGAGTATGAGGTTTCAGCAGCCGATGCCGATGCCGATGCCGATGGCACCGCCGTGTCCTGCGCACTGCTGCGTCGTGGATCGCCGCGAATCGGGATCGACAAGGCCCCGGGCGCAGCCGCACACGTAGGGGCGACATCGTGAAGGAACGCCCCACCGATTGCTACCCGTTTTGACTCTTCTCTTCTCTCTCTACTCCTGAGCGAAATTGCTGCACATACGATGCTTGGTTATACGATTTTTGTAGGATTCCTGATCGGCTGGTGGACTAGTCCTAACTGTACGACGTCACGTTTCCGTAAGGCGATTAGAAGCGATCTAGGGTTCTGACCGCGGCCGCCGTCGGCGGCGGACGGCTACCTGGTGTCTACCCTGCAGGTGCCATGCGGCCCTCTCGGGTAACTAGCTTGATGCTCTGACGTGGGGAGGAGAAGAGATGAGTTAGCCTGTTTGCTGTTCCTGTGGTCTGTATACTCGGCTGTTTCAAAGAATCAGACGAGTGCAAAGTTCACACCCCGGCGTGCGTCCGGCATAGCTGGTGTTCTATCCCGGCGCAGCACCATTGTTCTGCAAGGAGTTGCGATCGGTTTTTTGTCCCTCCGTATCGTTTTGACTACGGTAGGTTTCTTGATTAAGATTCGTCTGCTCAATCAACTTGTTCGTTTCGTTCAGACTGATCACAATGAAAATTCTGTGTTGGAATTGCCGCGGGATGCGGAAACCCGCGGCGGTTCGAGCGCTATTGGGGATCCAAGGGCGGGTTCGCCCTGATGTGCTTTTCCTATCTGAAGCCCATCTGAACAAAGCTAAGGCAGAAAAACTATGAAGAAGGCTCGGTTTCGACGCAATGGCTGTGTCGGAAAGTGATGGTAGAAGTGGAGGTTTAGTAATGCTATGGTTTGACAATCTTGGCGTTACCTCAACGGAAGTACAGCCCAACTATATTGATATCCGGATAAATGAGTTAAGTAGTGGGGATTGGCGATTTACAGGGTTCTATGGTGAACCAAGTGGTGAGAGGAAACACTTATCCTGGGATTATTTGAGACAACTACATGCAATGTTAAACTTACCATTGCTGGTGTCGGGCGATTTTAATGAAATCCTTCATACACATGAGAAGGAGGGAGGTATTGCAAGATCGCAGTGATGCATGCAGGCTTTTAGCGATGCTCTAAGCGACTGTGCATTGGACGATTTGGGTTACACAGGAAATAAATTTTCTTGGCGCCGAGGACATATTCGGGAACGCTTAGATCGAGCTGTTGGTAACATGCAGTGGGCTGATTTGTTCCCTAGTTTTGGAGTATCCAATGAAGAGTTTAACAAATCAGACCATAGGCCGGTCCTGATCGATACCAATTTTCAGATCGGCATGCTGCCGCGAGGTGCACCTGGACCGTGCAGGTTTGAGGCACGTTGGTTAGCAGAGGAGGACGTCGAGACTATCGTCCAGACATCCTGGGTGGCGCGCAAAGCTCTGGGGGTAGCACCCTTTGCTGAACTCACGGCTGATGTACATCAGGTGCTGCATAGTTGGGACAAGAAGGTACTCAAAGGACCTCGTATAAAGCTTCGGGAGCTCCAAAAGAAACTGAATGAACTGCTATCTGGGCCTTTAACTGATGATGCGGTTATAAGGCAACATGAACTACACATGCAAATTGAGAAACTACTAGAGCAGGAGGAGCTCTACTGGATGCAGCGAGGACGAGCTGATTGGCTTACTCGTGGTGACAAAAACTCTGATTTCTTTCATAGGGCAGCAAATGGTCGGTGTAAGAGAAACTTTATCAAGCGTTTACAAAGAGAGAATGGCACATGGATTGAAGACCAGGGGGAGATACGGTCCCATGCAGCAGCGTACTTTACGTCACTGTTTTCTTCTGAGGTGCAGGTACCGGATATGAATGTAATTGACAAGGTAAAGCCTCGTGTGTCTGATGCAATGAACCAGGAGCTGAATAAGCCATACACACGAGAGGAAGTTAAGAACGCTATGTTCAACATCGGCGACCTCAAGGCCCCTGGCCCTGACGGCCTTCATGCTGTGTTTTACAAGAGGTTTTGGCACATAATTGGAGAGGACTTGATTGATGAAGTGTTACTTGCTGTCAATTCTCGTAAGATCCCTGATGGGTGGAACAACACAACTATTGTGCTCATCCCGAAGATAGACAACCCAGAAGTTATAACCCAATTCCGTCTGATTAGCCTATGTAATGTGGTCTATAAAGTGATTTCAAAACTCCTTGCAAACCGACTGAAACTTTTTCTTTCTGAGATCATCTCCCCCAATCAATGTGCCTTCGTCCCTGGACGGCTTATCACTGATAACTTTCTGGTAGCTTTTGAGTCATATCATGCGATCAAGAGGAAAACAACCGGTAAATATGGCACTTGTGCTGTGAAACTCGATATGCACAAGGCATATGACCGGGTGGAGTGGACTTTCTTGGAGGTGATTCTATTACGGTTGGGATTTATGGAACATTGGGTGGCCCTCATCATGGAGTGTGTTAAATCGGTAAAATACCAGGTACGAGTGAATAACGAGTTAACTGACTTTTTTGTTCCTTCCAGGGGCCTAAGGCAGGGCGATCCTCTTTCACCGTACTTATTCTTGCTATGTGTTGAGGGTTTATCATGTCTAATTATGCACGACGAGGAGGTTGGAAATTTTTTGGGAGTCAAAGTGTGTCGTGATGCCCCCTCGGTCTCTCACCTTCTTTTTGTGGATGACTCGCTAATCCTCATGCGAGCTGTTGCCACCAATGCAACCAGCCTCCGAAGGGCGCTTGATGATTACTGTGCTGCTTCTAGCCAGATGGTGAGTGAGGCCAAATCCAGTATTTTTTCAGTCCATGCACTCCTGTTGATACAAGAGTGGAAGTGTGCACCTCACTTAATATAATGGCAGAAGCGCTCACGGATAAATATTTGGGGTTGCCCCCAATTGTGGGAGTGGACAGATTAGATTGCTTTCAACATCTCATAGATAGAGTTTTAAGCAGAATTAGAGGGTGGAAGGAGAAACTACTATCTGTTGGTGGGAGAGAGGTCTTACTAAAGACTGTAGTACAAGCTATTCCCTCATATGCAATGTCAGTTTTCAAACTTCCAAAACAAGTGTGCAACAGTATAACCACCGCCATGTCGAAATATTGGTGGCGAGATGAGGATTTGAAAAAACATATGCATTGGTTTGCCTGGTGGAAGATGTGCGTCCCGAAGGAGAAGGGTGGTATGGGCTTCCGGGACTTGCATTGCTTTAATTTGGCTCTTTTGGCAAAACAGTGTTGGAGGCTTTTGTGTGAACCTATGTGCCAGAGTATTGAAAGCAAAGTATTTCCCCAATGGTGACCTTCTGAACTGTACGTTGAAGAAGGGTAGTTCATATACCTGCAGAGTCTCTGGAGTGGAATTCAGTCTGTTAAGAGAGGACACATTTGGAGAGTAGGAGATGGATCACATATTAATATCTGGGAGGACCCTTGGATTCCCAGCAGCCCGACCCGCAAAGTTTTTACACCAAGGGGAAATATAGTGATCACAAGAGTTTCTGAACTCATTGATTCGGAAAACAGAGTGTGGGATGAACAATTGCTAAACGATCTTTTTTGGCCAATTGATGTGCAGCGTATTATGAATATCCCTCTAGCTTTGGGAATGATGGAAGATTTTGTATCATGGCACTTTAATAGAAGTGGAATTTTCTCGGTAAGATTGGCTTACCATGAAGAGTGGGAGCACCAGCATGGACGAAAGTTGAGGACGACAAACTCATTACAAGCCTCAAGTACTAGTCTAGTCTGGCGTACCATTTGGAAATTGCGTGTGCCATCAAAAATCAAAATCCATGTTTGGAGGACTTTGCTTGGAGCTATTCCTTGCCGTGGTGTTTTAGCGAACAGACATATGACTACAAGTTCCCAGTGTCCCCTTTGTAGTTCGTACTGTGAAAGCATTAGGCATGCTATGTTTCTGTGCCCGAGGGTGCAGGAAATTTGGCGAATTCTTGGACTACAGGAGCTGGTGAATGAAATCTGCACAATAGAGAGAGATGGAGGTTCGGCGCTGGCTGATCTCCTATTATCCAAAAGTACCATATGTCCACTTGTGGCCGATGTCCAGCACAATGATCTAGTGGCCACAACAATCTGGTATGTATGGTAGGAACGACGCAAATACACACGCGGTGAGAACATCTATGAGTCGGCAAGGTCGGCCCAAGCTATATCAACTTTAGTGCAGAACTTTTCACGAGCAAGGTTGAAGCAAACTAAAATTAAAAGACATGGCTGGTCCAAGCCGCCTGGGGGCGTCATCAAACTTAATGCCGATGCAGCTTTTGATAAGGACACTGGTACAGGGGGTACGGGAGCAGTGTTGCGGGATGAGGCCGGTTTCTTTGTCGTTGCTTCCTGCAGTGATATACCCTTTGTGGAAGACGCGGCGACCGCAGAGGCTAGAGGACTACGAGATGGCCTCCTACTAGCGAATGAAGTTGGTTGCAACAAAATCTATGTCGAAGTGGACTGTCTGGAGGTAATCAAAATCATGCTGAGTGGCGGGAATTCTTTAGGACCAGCAGCGGCAATATATGAAGAATGCACTTTCCTATCTAGCAATTTTATCTCTATAGTTTTTAGCCATTGCCCTCGGGGAGCCAATATGGCGGCGGATCTGCTAGCTAAGAACTCAGAGGTGTGTTGAACAATTGTTTGGAAATCGGAACCCCCGGGTTTCTTAGTGGATGTTTTAACAAACGACATATCTTTATTCTCACGTGAAATATAAACCGTCATGATGGCATTTCCCTCCAAAAAAAAAGCTGTACGTCGTTTCATTAGGGCCCCACTTCACCTCTCCATCGATTGGCCTCCCACCCGCCCCACCATTTTTTTATTCTCTTTTTGGTTTTCCCAGTAGCAAAACCCACCGATTTTCCTTAAGTCCATGGTGGTTTTTTCCAAAATCAAAACCCACCAGTGGTCTATATCATGTCACGATCTCCTCCTAGGAAACTTTCCTTTCAAAATCTTTTTCCCCTATGTTAAAAAAAATCTTTTTCCCCTCAAAAGGAAAGGAAAACGTTGCGTGCCGGCGGACTGGCCGAAGTTTCGGCTGGGCGCACGCGTGCTGCTCCATCACGCAGCAATCCAACTCGGACAAGTTTCCCGATCCACTTTTTGCGTTTGTTGTTTTTCTTTCTTGGCCCATCAAGTCCCCTTGACCCATCACGAGCTGTTTCCCATCTCGTCCTCACCCTCTCTCATATCTTCTTCCTCGTGTGAGGAGGCACCCCAGGTTTTCTTCAGCATTCATCTTCACCATAGCTCGCTGAACTCTGACATGGGATGGGAAAAGGAGTTGCAACGCAGCTCGGCAAAGCTTCATCCGTTTGTTGGCGGTGCTATGACCGTGCGACCATGGCCATGATCACACTGTCATGGCACTGCGAGCTCAAGGGACGGCGGGATCCAGCTTCAGTGCCTTTGTGAAGCAAAGGCACAGAGAGCCTTTGCCTAGCATATCAGCCACTCGTTTTTCATCCGACGCACAGGATAGACTGAAGGCAAAACACACTCAGACTTGCTATTTTCAGGAGAGACAGAGGAATGACAACAGTGATGCACTAACGCTCTCCAGCCTGAATATTTGCACACAAACTATTTGATGCTAAAGATCGGGTTGTTAGTTTTATGGTCATCCGGCTGTGAGTTAGTTCGCTGATGTTTCAAAAATCTGACAGTAGGCACTGGAAAAACTGACATCCAGTGTACAATCTGTACCAAACCATGACTAAAATTCATTGTACCAAGTTGACATTATTATCAAAGAAATTTGTACAATCTGTACCACTTAACATGTAAAATCAGAAGCAATCAAAGAAGGAAATACAAACAAGGTAACATCATAATTTGCAAGCACTTGATAATCAATAGTTATGTAGCATAGCACTGCAATTTTCAAGCACATGATATTGAAAGTCTGAAGCATATGATTCAAATTTTGTAGCAACAAGTACTACTGATGATCAATCATCCAAGTCTGTTACATAATAGGCCATTTCACTTGTACACTTAGGCCACAAAAGACTATAGTTATCCCCCAAATATTTCCAAAAAACTATAGTTATCCCCCAAAGTACCATGTAACCAACATCTAGACATTAGAAGAAATTTCCACCATAAAGACTGTCATCACCATCAGCATCACCACAAGTAGGGGGAGCTGTTAGGAGCTAAGTAAAGCTCTCAATGGCAATGTACTTTGTATTCTCTGCATTTGTGCTTCTCTTGCTGCCATCATTCTCCACGTCTACTTTGGGCTGCACATCATCCTTTTTCTTTTTTGCTGCCAATGAAAGTTCCACTAATTAGTGTATTAATAGATGAAAACAGTTTTTTGTTATGTCCAGATTAGAATATACCTTTGCTCCTTTTTTGGTTGAAGCGGGAGGTTTAGTTGCCTTGCGCTTGCCCTTGTGCAACTTATCAAGCCAATTATTCTTTCTTTTTGAATTTTTGGATTGAACCTCCTTTTTCTTCAGTCGTGCTGCTCTTAGCAAGTCATCTCCTTGCTGCATATTTGGGTCATCATTTTCCTGGGCCTTACTAGGTTCATTCATGTCACTAGTAGATGTATTGAGTTTTTCCTCCAACCGTGGACCAACACAATCAAGTGCATTTTCTTATCAAGCAACATTCTGTAGAGTAGGCCACTTTATATGCCATTTCATGTAATTTATGAGATAGTCCCTTGTAACGAAGCAGAGCTTCCTGTTTTGGATTTTCTACCACATTCCTCCTTTGCCTATCCAATATGTTTCCTTTACGTGCTTCCCTAGTCCATCTCTCGAAGATATAATGTGTTGGCAATGTTTTTATGTTCATCAAATCAAGCACTTCAATCCATGTCCACACAATATTCCTGTCCTTTCAAACATTCTGCAAGCACATGTTGTTGTTTGGTTCAAAGGATCACCTATCACTATACGCTCATCTTTCTCTTCACCCTCATCTTTCCCTTCACCCTCATCTTTCTCTTCACCTTTAACTGGAGATAGATGTTTGACGACATTTTGCATTATGTGAAAGGTACATAGTCCATGATATACTTGTGTGAACACATCCTCTACAACTTTTCCCATTGCAATATCTTGATCAGTATAAATAGTTCTAGGTTGCCTTCCGTTATGTGCAGCTAGAAAAGTTTTGAAAAGCCATTGAAATGAGGCAAATGTTTCATCAAACATAAGTGCAGCACCAAAAATGGTAGTCTCCCTAAACTGGTTGAGCCCAAGAAAAACACCAAACGGCCGATATTCCTTGTTTGTGCCAAAAGTAGTGTCAAATGTGACAACATCCCCGAAGTGTGCATAGTCTAGCATCATTTTAGCATCGGCCCAGAAAATGTTTGCTATATCCTCCTCACAATCTAGCTGCAAAGCATATTGAAATGACGGGTTTTCAACAATTTTGCCTTGAAGATACTTTAACATGTTGCCCGCCTGACCAAAATCCAACTCTCTGTGCCTCTTAACATGCAAATGATTTCTGTGATCACGAGGAGTGTAGCCAAGATTAGGTGGTCCACCAACTTCACGAGTAGCAAGCTGATATGCAGCTTGAGGCCTAATTCCAGAATCATCTGCAGCTTCGATTTCAAGCTTGAAACTATGAAATGTTCCTTTAGGAAGCCATCAAGTGGCGGGTTTGTGGCAAGTGAAGGAGGTGATTATGTTCAAGAACTACATCAGTGATTTCTAAGTTTTCGGACTCTCGATCCAATGTAAGACTCATCGGAGCTTTGCAATCAGTTCTTGTTTGAGCTCTAGAGCACTTCTGAATGAACTCTCTTTGCCCCTTTTTACAATGACCTTCATTGGCACAAACAAATCTGCAGGAGGTTACCTTACTATCAAATTTGCTCACATTGTTGTATCTTTTTCTCACATCAAAGCCAACACGACCACCATATGCTCTCCAAAACAGCCAAGCCTCATTTGAACTTTTAAAGAACATGCCAACTTGAGGCGTCCCCTTGTCAGATTGTGCCATTGCCCACCACCCAGTTTATCTGCCATCGCCAACACATATAATCAGCTAACTAAAATGCATAACACCAACTAATATTCTAGATGTAAACTTGAAACAATTGCTAATACTAATATTGCACTAGCAGTATATCTGAATATTAGTTAGTGTTCTTTCACCAGTACTACAAAATTCAGATTACTCTACTTCTGAATATGTGTTGGCTGCAGAACAGTGTGTGTGATCTGGAGTTCTGGACTGGTCAAAAGAATTACTACAACTTGTAGAACCATGTAATCCTGTACAAATTTCAAAGTATTACCACTAGTGAAAGCATCATCTGAACTTCTGTGTAATTAGGTTCTCACGGTTTGAGCTTGGCTGCAGTAAAATTCAACCAAAATAAGAATTACCTCCAGCGAAACGGCGACTGCTTCAGCTCCTCCTCGTGGCCGCCACGCTCCCGCCGCCGGCCACGTCCCGGGTCGGCGACCACGTGCCCCCTCCTCCCCTGCACCTGCACACCCACCAGCACCGGGTCAAGAGCGACAGCGGTGCTGACAGAGGTCGCGCGAGCCGCGTGCTCACCACCGCGCTCGTCGCCGCCGCGTCGCTGTTGGCCGCTGCTAGCCGGGTTCGACGCGGCGCGCAAGCTCGGGGACGACGGTTCCCCTGCCAAACCCTCGCCTCCGTCGCGGCCGCGCGAGAGAACTGGATGCCGCTCCCGCGAAAATGCCTTGCCCCGCTCGTCTTGTAGCTGAAACTTCTAGAAATGGGTCCTTTTTGCCTTGAGCGAATCATGTCCGTCGGATGAAAAATGAGGGGCTGATATGCTAGGCTAAGGCACTCTGTGCCTTTGCTTCACAAAGGCACTGAAGCTGAATCCGGTTTTGACGGGGTGCTCGTTGGTCCGTTAATATGTAAATGTATGATTCCTGATCGTGTGGTGGACTAGTCCTAACTGTGGGGGGGTCCGTTTCCATTCCGTACGTCATTTCGTTAGGGCCCTCACCTCACCTATCCATCGATTGGCCTCCCAGGCGCATGCCCCATCGTTTTTTTATTCTCTTCCTGGTTTTTCCAGTATAGCAAAACCCACCGATTTTCCTTAAGTCCATGGTGGGTTTTTTCCAAAACCAAAACCCACCGGCGGTCTATATCACGTCACGATCCCCTCCTAGGAAACTTTCCTTTCAAAATCCTTTCCCCTCAAAAGGAAAGGAAAACGTTGCGTGCCGGCGGACCGGCCGAAGCTTCGGCCAGACACACGCGCGCTGCTCCATCGCGCAACAATCCAACTAGGACAAGTCTCCCGATCCAGCGTTTGTTGTTTTTCTTTCTTGGTCCACTAAGTCCCCTTGACCCATCATGAGTTGTTTCCCATCTCGTCCTCACCCTTTCTCATATGTTTCTCCTTGTGTGAGGAGGCACCCCAAGTCTTCTTCAACCTTCATATTCACAATCGCTCGCTGAACTCCGACATGGGATGGGAAAAGGAGTTGCAACCGCAGCTCGGCGAAGCTTCATCCATTTTTCGGTGGTGCTATGACCGTGCGACCATGGCCATTATCACACTGTCATGGCACTGCAAGCTCGAGGGGCGGCGGGGTGATGCATGCTACGACCATAGTGGTTGCGTGCTGGAACCAGCGACAATTTTTGCTACATCCACTCATGGCGGAGCTACGACCTGCAACGATGGAGACGACAATTTGCTGCAACCGTCTTCTGCTTTTGCTACAACCGAGGAAATTTGCTACATCCATTCATGGCGCAGATGCGGCCCGGGGCGGTGGCGACGGTTTTTGCTGCAACCATCGTTGTTTTTGGCTACGACCGGTGAGGTTTTTTGCTACATGGCATTGACTAGTGGCCATCGTTCGTGTAACCCCGTGCAGCGAGCGTCGACGAAAAAAAAGCTTCAACGGGCATGGATAAAAGCTTCACCGGTGTGGGGAAAAGCTTCAACAGTAGGGTGGATAAAAGCTTCAACGGCGTGAAAAAAAGCTTCAAACCGAGGTGCGAGCGGTGACGCTGAGAGCTATGGCCGGCGGTACGGTGGTGCTTCAATGGACGTGTTACAGCAGCGGGGCCAGGTGCTATAACAGCAGAGACGTCGGGCGGCATAGTTTTGCTACAAGGGGCGACGACATACTGTTGGAACCGATGAGGACGGGTGCTACGAGGGCGAGCATCGGCGACGAGGGCGGCGACAGGCGTTAAGGCAAGCGGCCAGGACGCCCGGCAAGCTGGCTGCTGATACGTCTCTGTCGTATCTATAATTTTTGATTGTTTCATACCAATATTATTCAACTTTTACACACTTTTGGCAACTTTTTATATGATTTATTTGGACTAACTTAATTATCCAGTGCCCAGTGCCAGTTCCTGTTTGTTGCATGTTTTTGTATCACAGAAAATCCATATATCAAACAAAGTCCAAACGTGATGAAACTCTACGGAGAATTATTTTAGAATATTTGTGAATTTTAGGAGGTGGAATCAATGTAAACGGAGGCCCGAGGCCACCACAACCCACCTGGGTGCGCTACCAGGCCCAGGCTTGCCTTGGTGTATCGTGCCCTCCTCGAACGTCGGTTGGAGCTATACTTCGGGCCCAAGGAAGCTTATATCCGGAAAAATCGTGTAAAAAGATCAGCGCAATCGGAGTTACGCATCTCCGGGAATTAAAGAAACCGTGAAGGGCCAGATCTCGGGAGCGCGAAATAGAAGAGAACAGAGAGGGAGATCCAATCTCGGAGGGGCTCCTGCCCCTCCACCGCCATGGAGGCCATGGACCAGAGGGGGACTCACCTCCCATCAAGGGGGGGCAAGGAAGAAGAAGAAGGAGGGGGGCTCTCTCCCCCTCTCTCCCGGTGGTGCCGGAGTGCCACCGGGGCTAGGATCGTGACGACGATCTACATCAACAATCTTGCTACCGTAAACATCAACTCTCTCCCCCTATATGCAGCGGTGTAACACCCCTTCTCCCCACTTTAATCTCTACTTAAACATGATGCTCAACTCCATATATTGTTTCCCAATGATCTATGGTTATCCTGTGATGTTTGAGTAGATCCGTTTTGTCCTATGGGTTGGTCGTGATCTTGGTTGGTATGATTGTATATTTTATTTATGGTGTTGTCCTACGGTGCCCTCCGTTCTCCCGTAAATGTGAGGGGGCCCCGCTGTAAGGTGTTGCAATATGTTAATGGTTTGCTTATTGTCAGTGTTGCGGGGGTGACAGCAGCCTAAACGCTGATAAGTGGGTTATGGCGTATGGGAGTAAAGAGGACTTGATACATAATGCTATGGTTGGGTTTCACGACCTTAATGATCTTTAGTAGTTGCGGATGCTTGCTAGAGTTCCAATCATAAGCGCATATGATCCAACTAGAGAAAGTATGTTAGCTCATGCCTCTCCCTCATATAAAATTGCAAGAATGATTACCGGTACTTGTTATCGATTGCCTAGGGACAAATGACTTTCTTGTTGACAAAAGCTATCCACTTTTATTACCTTGCAATTTATTCATAGTTTTATTCTTGCAAAGTACTCATAGTTTTATCCTTGCAAATTAGCTTCATACTTGTTTAGGTAAAGCAAATGTCAAGTGTGCGTAGAGTTGTATCGGTGGTCGATAGAACTTGAGGGAATATTTGTTCTGCCTTTAGCTCCTCGTTGGGTTCGACACTCTTATTTATTGAAGAAGGCTACAAATGATCCCCTATACTTGTGGGTTATCAAGACCTTTTTCTGGCGCCGTTGCCGGGGAACAATAGCGTGGGGTCAATATTCTTGTGTGTGCTTGTTTGCTTTATCACTAAGTAATTTTTATTTCCTATTCTAAGTTGTTCTCTATCTTTAGTTATGGATATGGAACACGAAACACCAAAAAAAAATTAGTGGTACTTGCTAGTCATGGAGATGGGGAACCTCCTAAAACCCTCGATGCTCGTTATGTGAAAAATATTATGCACTACTTTGATAATACGGAGAAAACCCCATTCAACATGATAATGGGAGACACATTGGATCAACGTGACTATTTTAGGGATTATCGCTTGACACAAAAAGGGAAACTTTTATGGGATCAAATTTATATGTTGCATTGGTATGCTCGGGATTTATGCTTGAGATATGATTTTACTTCTTGCTCTAGGATGAATGCTCCACACCTTCCCTTTTCATGCAAATTTAATGATAATGAAACCTTGGCTTCTTATGCCAATGGTTGATATGATTATTATGATGTGGAACGAATAGAAGAATTTGTTGCTTTTAAGGGTGCTTATGAAATTGAATCTTTATTTTTAAAGTATGAAGCTTTTGATGATGATGTTTATAGACCTGAAAATTTTCCTATCCTTAAATATTGCTATGATAATTATAAATACAACTCCGATATTGATGTATTTATTGAGAAAGTCTCCGCTGTCCAAGAAGAGACTAATATTTTGCAGGAGTCTATGGAAGAAGGAACAGACGAAACTGTGAGCTCATTAGATGAAAAATATGATGAGGAGAGAGAAGAACAAAAGGAGTAAGAGCGGATTAGCTACCCGTGTCCACCTTCTAATGAGAGTAACTATTCAACTCATACATTGTTTAATTTCCCTTTCTTCTTACCGAAGGATGAATGCTATGATAATTGCTATGATCCCGTTGATTCATTTGAAATATCGAAATATCCCTTTTTGATGAACTTGATGCTTGCTATGCTTGTGGCCAAGATGCCAATATGAATTATGCTATTGGAGATGAACTTGCTATTGTTCCTTATATTAAATATGAAATTGTTGTTATTGCACCCACACATGATAGTCCTATTATCTTTTTGAATTCTCCAAACTACACTATATTGGAGAAGTTTGCACTTGTTAAGGATTATATTGATGGGTTTTTGCCCTTGCACATGATGATTTTGATGAATATAATATGCATGTGCTTGCTGGTCCTACCTGCAATTATTATGAGAGAGGAACTACATATCCACCTCTCTATGTTTCCAACACAAAAAAATTGCAAGAAACTACTTATGCTATGTATTGGCCTTTACTTGATGTGTATGAATTGTTCTTGTATGACATGCCGATGCATAGGAAGAGAGTTAGACTTTGTCATTGCATGATATATGTTGCTTTGTGCTCACTACTAAATGCCAAATCGTTGCTAATTCAAATTGGCTTTGATATACCTTGGGATCCGGGTGGATCCATTACTTGAGCACTTTATGCCTAGCTTAATGGCTTTAAAGAAAGCACTACCAGGGAGACAACCCGGAAGTTTTAGAGAGTCATTTATTTCTATTGAGTGCTTTTATAAAGTTTAAAAACAAAAATAAATATAGGGGGGAACTTAAAACTTTTCACAAAAGAGAAGCGATTGAAAGGTGATGCATTGCGGAAGTGAGGGTCGACCTTGAACACTTGTGTTCATGCTCATGGAAACAATGTAGAATTTTTCATGAATATTCTCACAAAGATAGTTATCCCCTTGTAAAATTCCATTGCATTATAAAAATAATGTGCCAAGATTTGCCTTTAGGATGAGTAGATTGCTTGTTGGTATGTTGAGTGCAAAAGCAGAAACTTTGGCTGTAGCGCGCGATTTTACATTTTTTACTGGAACGCCAAACGTTTCTGAAACTTTTTGCACAGTCTTGCTACACAATTTTTTTTATTTTGTCATAAGTTTTTCAGAATTTTTGAAGTACTATAAGTATGGTAGATGTTCAGATTGCTACAGACTGTCCTGTTTAAGACATATTCTATTTTTGATGCATTGTTTCGCTTGTTTTTATAAAACTATCGATTCTATCGGTGGTATAAGCCATGGAAAAGTCATATTACGGTAGCTACAATGTAAAAACAAAATATGAATTGGTTTGCAACAGTACTTAGAGTAGTGATTTGCTTTATTATACTAACGGATCTTACCGAGCTTTCTGTTGAGTTTTGTGTGGATGAAGTGATCAAAGATCGAGGAAGTCTCGATATGAGAAGGAGGAGAGGCAACAGCTCAAGCTTGGGAATGCCCAAGGCACCCCAAGTAAATATTCAAGGAGACTGAAGCGTCTATGCTTGGGGATGCCCCGGAAGGCATCCCATCTTTCTTCAACAAGTATCGATATGTTTTCGTCTTCGTTTCGTTCATGTGATATGTGTAAATCCTGGAGCATCTTTTCCATTTAGTTTTCATTTTTCTTTTATGCACCATGCTGGTATGAGATAGTCCATGGTTGATTTATAGAATGGTCATTGCACTTCACTTATATCTTTTGAGTATGGCTTTATAGAATGCTTCATGTGCTTCACGTATATCATTTGAAGTTTGGATTGACTGTTTCTCTTCACATAGAAAACCGATGTTCGTAGAATGCTCTCATGCTTCACTTATATCTTTTTAGAGAGACAAATGGAATTGGTCATTTGCATGGTTAGTCACAAAATCCTACATAAACCTTGTGGATTACTGAATATGATATGTTTGATTCCTTGCAATAGTTTTGCGATATAGAGATGATAATATGTGGGAAGTACTAGTAAACGGTTGTGGTTAGTAAGAATATTGGTGTTAAGGTATGTGATTCCCTAAGCATGCACGTATAGTCTCTCGTTATGCCAGGAAGTTGGAGCACAATTTATCCTTGATTGTCTATCTTTGTGTGAAGGTTGGGGGCGCACAATGGTTAACTCCTACCAACCTCCCCCTAGGATCATGCGTAGTATTACTTTGCTTCAAGGGATAATAAACTTTTGCAATAAGTATATGAGTTCTTTATGACTAATGCGAGTCCATGGATTATATGCACTCTTACTATTCCGCAATTTGCTAGCCTCTACGGTACCGTGCATTACCCTTTCTCACATCGAGACTTGGTGCAAACTTCGCAGGTGCATCCAAACCCCGTGATATGATATTCTCTATCACACATAAGCCTTATTATATTTTCCTCAAAACAGCCACCATACCTACCTATTATGGCTTTTCCATGGCCATTCCGAGATATATTGCCATGCAACTTCCACCGCTTCTGTTAGATGACCTGAGCATTCATTGTCATATTGCTTTGCATGATCATATAGCTGACATAGTAGTTGTGACTCAGCCACCGTTCATCATTTTTCATACATGTTACGCTAGATCATTGCACATCCGGGTACATTGCCAGAGGCATTCATATAGAGTCATACTTTGTCATAGGTATCAAGTTGTAATTTTTATTTCTTTTGAGTTATAAGAAAATAGAAGTGTGATGATCATCATTATTCATTTTTAGAGCAGTACCCCAGTGAGGAAAGGATGATGGAGACTATGATCCCCCCCCCCACACACACAAGTCGGGATGAGACTCTGGACAATGAGGGAAAAATAAAAAAAGATCAAAAAAGAAGAAAAAAAGAAAAAAAGGAAGAAAAAATAAACAAAGAGAGAAGGGGCATTGTTAGTATCCTTTACCACACTTGTGCTTCAAAGTAGAACCATGTTTTTCATATGGAGAGTCTCCTATGTTGTCACTTTCATATACTAGTGGAAATTTTTCATTATAGGATTAGATGCACACCCACTTAGTTTTCATATGGAGCCTTCATACACTTATAGCTCTTAGTGCATTTGTTGCATGGCAATCCCTACTCCTCGCATTGATATCAATTGATGGGCATCTCCATAGCCCGTTAGTAGTCGCGTCGATGTGAGACTTTCTTACTTTTTTGTCTTCTCTATATTTACCCCTATCATCCTACTCTATTCCATAGGGCTATATCCATGGCTTGCGCTCATGTATTGCGTGAGGGTTGAAAAAGTTGAAGCGCGTTAAAAAGTATGAACCAATTGCTTGGCTGACACCGACATAGTACATGATTTATACTTTGTGTTATGAAGACAAACACTACAAGAAATATATCAACTTGCGACCATCACTATTTGTCACTGAATGGCCATTGCTTTCCATTTGCCACCTTTTTTTGACCAAAAATAGATGGTCAAATGCTGGCCGTCGTAAACTGAAATTAATGACCTTCTTGGGGATAAGGTCGTGGAAGGCAACGACCAAAACAAAAGGTCATGGATCCTACGACCTTCTATTTTGGTCACTGCTTGTCTGCCCAGGCCACGTCGGATCCGATGTGGCAATCTCACGTGGCAAAATTGCGACCAATTGAAAAGGTCATTGATAAGATTCAGCCCGGTCCAGTTCGGTGTTTTACATGGGCCGATCCCAACAATTCAGCCAATTTAATATATTTTTCCAGTTAATTCTGGTCAGGCATATCGGCCAAGCCCGACATTGCAACATTTTTATCTTTCTTTTTTCAAATGAGTCCAGCCCAATGTTTTCCAGGATTTTCCTTTCCTAGGCCTTGGCCTTTCAACATTGATTTATTTCTGTTTTACTTTTTTACCCAAAACATTTGTCCAATATAATTTGATCCTTGGCATCAAAGCATTTTGAATAACAATATGAATCAAGTTACCACCAATTAGCTAAATATTACAAAAATATCTTAGAACACACATTCTACAAATTACCATCACATATGTATTTTATACAGATCCAAGCAACCTACACCATGTTGTAGTCAAGCATTCAGGTGCTGAAATACTCCAGAACAGGAAAAATAAATAGAACAAGCCTATCTAGTGCTTCACGATAAGAAAACAATGTAATCTGCTTCTTCAAGTACTGCTTCTTCCTGATGCAAAACATCTGGACATTCAAAAGAGAACAAAAAGTATGTCACTAATAGAAGAAATATTACATAGATACTTTTAAAATAAAAACTAAAGGCACACCAGTATTTTATCATTCTACTTATTATTATTTTAACAAGATCATTCTACTTATCTGGAATAGGCATATTCATCAAAACTGGGAATTGAATTGGCACATATAACAAACTTAGCAAAAAAAATAAGCATTGAATGTTTCACATACACGACAAGGTTTAAAAACTATCATTCAAAGTTACAACAGATCAAAGTTCCATTTGAGTATAAGGAACAATACTCATATTCAATCAATAAGCAACTATGTCAAAATTAATTCAGCTTTACTAATGTGTGTGTCACATGATACATGCATCATGCACAAGGCCATCAAGCATGAGGCCCTTATCTATTCAACAAGACAAGAACATACCTGACATTGGGTTGATGTGATGGATGGTTCTGGAGTTGAACATCTAGTCCGCATCATCGTTGATGATGGACGCCGCATGTACTTGTCCATTTAGAAGTATACCATGCAAAATGTTACACAAGCAGGTATTAGCATGAAGTAGAGCTTCTATAGTACATGTAAACTTTAGATATGAAGGACCAAGAGTTCCGAAAGCAACAAATCTGACATGGGCAAACTAGGACATGATGAAACAAATTATTCCTTATGCATTTAAACAGGAATATGGTGTCCACTTTATACTACCACGTCATCACAGGATTAAAACAACGCATTGATACTCAGAGTGCTGGATGTGACAAATATCGATTGAAACCAATCAGAGCAGGGAGAAAAATAGATCTTCTATTTAATTTTCATAAGAATAGAAGCTGAAGGACAGAGATGAAGCACCCTTAGCTTAGTTTGTTAGCACACATGCCATAAAAATCGACAAAACATTGAAAAAGCACGACTCTAATCTTAATCTTGTGTGGAAACATGACAAGAATTGTACAAGTTTAGTATTGTACACAGCAATGAGCATAACTTCAATACTGCATACCGTGATAGCTTGGCAAACATCAGTCTAATGAGCAGAACACAACTGATAATAGGAACAGCTGAAAGTGAAACCTAGACACTTCAGGATGATTACCTTGCAACGGGTAGCAACATCCTAAGATGCAAGCATAGTAGCATTGTGTGAAGATTCATCATGATCAGCCTTGACCTTCATTCCACCTAGATGGTTTAGAGGAATAACAATGCATATTAAGTACCATCACTAACAGTGTGAATGAAAGTAATGGCATAGGCAAAGATGTATACTAGAGAAGAAAAGACTTCCTCTTGCTGGGATCAAACCATCCATCCATGCATCAGAGGATACCAGCCCATCCACCCATGAGCAGATTGTGTGGCTTGAGGTCACGGTGCTGGACTCCGCGTCCGTGGTAGAAAGCTAAAACACAATCTCAGAAAATGCAATATATAAGCCCAGCTACAATTGATAACTACAATCTGAGAACCCCAATGATATTTCTATTTCTGATGCTGAAACGCAATCAGGTGATGAACATGAACCTAGTAATAATGTTAATGATAATGTTCATGTTGATGCTCAACCTAGCAAAGATAATGATGTAGAGATTGAACCTGCTGTTGATCTTGATAACCACAATCAAAGAATCAACGTTATGATAAGAGAGATTTTGTTGCTAGGCAGCACGGTAAAGAAAGAGAACCATGGGTTCAGAAACCCATGCCCTTTCCTCTTAAACCATCCAAGTCAAAGGATGATGAGGATTTTGAGCGTTTTGCTGAAATGATTAGACCTATTTTCTTACCTATGCGCCTAATTGATATGTTGAAAGTAAATCTTATGCTAAATATATGAAGGATATCATCACAAATAAAAGAAAGATACCGAAAGCTTAAATTTCCACCATGCTTGCTAATTACACTTTTAAGGGTGGAATACCAAAGAAACGTGGAGATCCGGGTGTTCCAACTATACCATGCTCCATTAAAGGAAATTATGTTAGAACTTCTTTATGTGATCTTGGAGCCGGTGTTAGTGTTATGCCTCTCTCTTTATATCGTAGACTTGAATTGAATAAGTTGGCACCTACTGAAATATCTTTGCAAATGGCTGATAAATCAACTGCTATACCTGTCGGTATTTGTGAGGATGTGCCTGTTGTGGTTGCAAATGTCACTATTTTAACGGACTTTGTTATTCTTGATATTCCCGAGGACGATAGTATGTCTATTATCCTTGATAGACCTTTTCTTAATACTACATGGGCTGTTATTGATTGCAACAAAGGCAATGTCACTTTTCATGTTAATGGTAATGAGCATACGGTACACTTTCCGAGGAAACAATCTCAAGTTCATAGCATCAATTCTATTAAAAAAGTTCCAACTATCATTTTTGGAGGTTTTGAATTTCCTCTCCCTACTGTCAAGAAAAAGTATGATATTCTTATTGTTGGGGATTTTCATATCCCCGTTGAGGTAACTTAGTGTTATTCGAAATTTCTCCTGTTCCGTGTTATTCAGAATGAGTTTGTTAACAAGACTTGATCAACCTTGTTAGTGGATTCATTTTGACGATCACGAGATGGATGAAACTAGAAGGCACAACCTTCTGTACCCTCCTTTTACTTTCTGTTATTTAGAATAAACAAAGAAAAAAAATAGTATTATTTGTCTGTTTTCTGATTTATCTGTGCAATAAAAAAAAGTCCAAAAACAAAAGTGCTCCAAATGCCCTGCAAATTTAGTATGATTTTTTCTGGAATATTTGAGGATTTTAGGCACTGAAAACACTACAGGAGGGCCAAGCACCAGACCACGAGAGAGGAGGGCGCACCCCCTGTCTCGTGGGCCCCTGGTGACTCCCCTCCACTTATGCCAGCACCCACACACTTCATCTTCTACCCAAAAAATCCCCATCTAGCTCAAGCCCGAGTTCTAGCTCGTTTTGCTGCGATTTTCGATCTCTTAGCTCAAAGCTCCATTCGCAAAACTGCTTTGGGAGATTGTTGCTTGGTATGTGACTCCTCCATTGGTCCAATTAGTTTTTGTTCTAGTGCTTTATTCATTGCAAACCCTTGCTTCCTTGGTGACCCTGTTCTTGAGCTTGCATGTTAAATTTTTGAGGTCCCAAGCAATTCCAATGCATGATATAGGCTCTAGGCACTTGTAGGAGTAGTTGCTATCAATCTTGTTTAGTTTTATTCACTTTTATTTTGAAGTTACTAAAATTTCAGAATTTTTCAGAAAATGTTAAGGAGGTTCTTTAAAGGCTCTTCTAGCCAAAGCTCTAAGGAAAAACAAGACAAAGAGAAGGAAAAACCCAAGTATAATCTTCCTCGCTTAGCGGAAGTGCGGTCATGTGAATGGCCATGTGAGGATTTCTTGAAGGAAGCCGGAATTCATGAAGACTTTTATGCTTTAATCGAGACCACAGGCCTCACCAGTTTCATCAACGACCGAATCGATCAGTATCTCTTACTCACCAATACTTTCGTGCAAAACTTTTATTTTTAGCCTAAGAAGTCACCGCCTGAAGTATCATTTTATTTATATGACGAGTTCAAAGAAATGTCTTTACATCATTTTTGCACGGTATGTAGGATACCTTATGAGGGAGAACTAGAGGAACCCCATCGTGAAGATGTGGCTAGCTTTGTTAATATTATTGCTCTAGAAGAGCCAAAGAAGGGTTCTGAAGCGAAAGTCTCTAGCATACACTTTCCTGTTCTACACTACTTTGCCATATTCGCTAGTAGATGCTTGATTGGTCATGAGAATAGTGGAAACTTGAGTGTTCCTGATATTATCATGCTTCAACATGCTTTGCTTGGAGACAATAGTTTTAATATGGGTGCCGTCGTTGCTAAACGGCTAGCCCTTAATCGTACAAAAGGTCACATATTTGGAGGTATCTATGATGCACGTCTTGCTAGACATTTTCAGATACCCATTAGGCACCATCAGGAAAAGGAAACAATATTGCCTCCTCACATTCTAGATTACAAGAGCATGGTAGCACATAAGTTTATTGTTGACAACGAAGATATGATGCTCTTGTATAAACTTAGATTCAATAAGAAACACTTTGAAATAATTATTTTGCCTGCGCCTCTGTTGTTTTATTTGCTTGCAGAAAAATTTCTCGTTACACCGGAGGCGGTGAACAATCATCTAGCTCAAGCTTTTACTCCAGAACCTGAACCTGAACCGGAACCTGGACTTGACCCTTATCGCGCATCATCTGTCCACTGGGATCCGGAGATGACCAGCCAGTATTATCCTGATTATACCTCTCCTTACACCGGAGAGAGTAGCAGCGGTCCTTGGTATTAAACCAACTTAGGCCAAAAAGCCTAAGCTTGGGGGAGTACGTATTTCTCACCGAACTTACATTCATGTTCACACACTAGTTGTCGGTGCTCATACTCTTTCATTGTATTATCCATGTTAGTTTAAATCTCTTTATAGTTTTCTTCTTGTGTGTTTGATAAACCTTAAGAAAAACCAAAAAAATTAGTTAGTTTAATTTCCTTGCTTGTAGTAGAAATTAAAATGAAAACCCAAAAAGATTTCTCATTCTTATTTTACTTGTTGGGAGCTTTCCCATGTAAATAGTTTTCTTTTCTTTTCTTTCTTCTGGGGGTCGAGAAGACCATATTGAAAATGCTTAGTGGCTCTCATATGCATGATTGATTATTTATATTTAGAGCCCATATTACTTGTCTTCTCTCTTGAGTTGAATGCTGCAGATTCCAACTTAGTCCAATGCACGTGCACTCCTATTATTATACACTTCGTTTGGTCGTGCGAGTGAAAGGCAATACTGACGATATATGATGGACTTATTGGGATGAGAAAAGATGGTATGAACTCGACCTCTCTTGTTTTTGTAAATATGATGATTCATCGTTCCTGAGTCAGCTATTATGAAGTAAACATATTTCCAATGACACTTAGAGATTATAGTTGCTTGTGCCATGCTTGATTAGCTATGAGTTATAATGGTTTACCTTGCGTGCCAACATGCTATTAGAATGATTATGATGTGATATGATGGGATGGTATCCTCCTTTGAATGAATTGAGCGACTCGACTTGGCACATGTTCACGCATGTAGTTGAATCAAATCAACATAGCCTTCACGATATTTATGTTCATGGTGGATTATATCCTACTCATGCTTGTATCCGGTGTGAATTAATTTTAATGCATGCTTACGACTATTGTCGCTCTCTTAGTTGGTCGCTTCCCAGTCTTTTGCTAGCCTTCACCTGTACTAAGCGGGAATACTGCTTGTGCATCCAAACTCCTTAAACCCCAAAGTTGTTCTATATGAGTCCACTATACCTTCCTATATGCGGTATCTACCTACCATTCCAAGTAAATTTCTATGGGCCAAACTCCAAACCTTCAAATGAAATTCTGTTTTGTATGCTCGAGCAGCTCATGTTTCAACTAGGGCTGCCTATATCTTCCATTCTAGGTGGGTTATTCTCACGAGGAGTGGACTCCGCTCCTCATTCACGAGAAAGGGCCGGTAACCGGGATGCCCAGTCCCATGATCCAAAAAGATCAAAGCAAATCAAAATAATTAAACGAAACTCCCCCAGGGCTGTTGTATGTTGGAGGCACTCGTTGTTTCGGGCAAGCCATGTATTGATGCTTGTTGGTGGTTGGGGGAGTATACACCTTTACCATTCTGTTTGGGAACTACCTATAATGCATGTAGTATGGAAGATACAGCCATCTCATAGTTGTTGCGTTGACAGCGAAAGTATGCCGCTCAAAATGTTATTCAATCTCTATTTTAAAATCGAGCTCTGGCACCTCAACAAATCCCTGCTTCCCTCTGCGAAGGGCCTATCTATTTACTTTTATGTTGAGTCATCATCCTTCTTATTAAAAGCACCCGCTGGAGAGCACACTGTCATTTGCATTCATTATTATTGGTTTATATTGGGTATGACTTGATTGGATCTCTTTTACCATGAATTACAATATTTAGTCAGTCCTTGATCTTTAAAGGTGCTCTGCATTTATGTTTTGTGGTCTCAGAAAGGGCTAGCGAGATACCATTTTGTTATATCATGTTATGATTATTTTGAGAAAGTGTTGTCATCCGAGTTTTATTATTATGACTCGCTAGCTGATTATGCTATTGATATGAGTAATTGTGAGACCTATGTGTTATTGTGAGTATGGTTAGTTCATAATATTTGCTGAAACTTGAATGCTGGCTTTTCATGTTTACAACAACAAGAGCAAAGAGAGTTTGTAAAAGTTTTTCTTTATCACTTTCAGTTTGTCAACTGAATTGCTTTCGGACAAGCAAAGGTTTAAGCTTGGGGGAGTTGATACATCTCCAACGTATCTACTTTTCCAAACACTTTTGCCCTTGTTTTGGACTCTAACTTGCATGATTTGAATGAAACTAACCCGGACTGACGCTGTTTTCAGCAGAACTGCCATGATGTTGTTTTATGTGTAGAAAAGAAAAGTTCTCAGAATGTCCTGGAAATCCACGGAGGCACTATTCAGAATTAATAAGAATTTTTGGCGAAAGAATCAAGGCCAGGGGTCCACGGGCTGTCCACGAGACAGGGGGGCGCCCCCCCTAGGGGCGCGCCCTCCTATCTCGTGGGCCCCTCGGACCTCCTCCGACCTCAACACCAACTCCATATATACTGTCTCTGGGAGAAAAAATCAGAGAGAAAGTTTCATCGTGTTCTACGATACGGAGCCGCCGCCAAGCCCTAATCTCTTTCAGGAGGGCTGATCTGGAGTCCGTTCGGGGCTTCGGAGAGGGGGATTTGTCGACGTCGTCATAATCAACCATCCTCCATCACCAATTTCATGATGCTCACCGCCGTGCGTGAGTAATTCCATCATAGGCTTGCTCGACGGTGATGGGTTGGATTAGATTTACCATGTAATCAAGTTAGTTTTGTTAGGGTTTGATCCCTAGTATCCACTATGTTCTGAAATTGATGTTGCTATGACTTTGCTATGCTTAATGCTTGTCACTAGGGCCCGAGTGCCATGATTTCAGATCTGAACCTATTATGTTTTCATGAATATATGTGTGTTCTTGATCCTATCTTGCAAGTCTATAGTCACCTATTGTGTGTTATGATCCGACAACCCCGAAGTGACAATAATCGGGATACTTCTCGGTGATGACCGTAGTTTGAGGAGTTCATGTATTCACTATGTGTTAATGCTTTGGTCCGGTTCTCTATTAAAAGGAGGCCTTAATATCCCTTAGTTTCCACTAGGACCCCGCTGCCACGGGAGGGTAGGACAAAAGATGTCATGCAAGTTCTTTTCCATAAGCACGTGTGACTATTTACAGAATACATGCCTACATTACATTGATGAATTGGAGGTAGTTCTATATCACCCTATGTTATAACTATTGCATTAGGAATCGCATCCGGCATAATTATCCATCACTGGTCCATTGCCTACGAGCTTTTCACATATTGTTCTTCGCTTATTTACTTTTTCGTTGCTACTGTTACAATTACTACAAAAACCCCAAAACATTTACCTTTTCTGTTGCTACTGTTACCATTACTATCATACCACTCTTGCTACTAAATACTTTGCTACAGATACTAAGTTGTCCAGGTGTGGTTGAATTGACAACTCAACTGCTAATACTCAAGAATATTCTTTGGCTCCCTTTGTGTCGAATCAATAAATTTGGGTTGTACTTCACCCTCGAAAGTTGTTGCGATCCCCTACACTTGTGGGTTATCAATTGCACATAGTGCCATAACTTGTGAACACGTCCAAATATGGTCAACGGCAACATCGCCCGTGAGTTCTTCGTGTTTGCCCGTGCATCTAAACGCGGAAGGGGAGGAGAGAGAGAGAGCACACATGGAACCCACCAGTAAGTGAAGGCGAATAGTACTAAAAATAATATTACATGTTATCCATTAAATAGGTTGTGGTAATATAAAAACATTATGTGAACAAATGGGGTACAACAAACATTGTTGTTCTACGTATGTTGCCTATTGACGTGCGGCTTGAAGGCCCTGGTCGCATGTTCGATCCTCGTCCTTTATTTTTTAAGGGAGTAACCAGAACTCATTTACATGAGATATAATTTGTTCTCATTCACTTTGATAACAAGAACAGATACAACCCATGTCAGCACACACGCATCTTATAGCATCACTTCCAATGGCTATAAAAGGTGAATGAGACCAAATTATATCTCATCTAGATGAGTTCTAGCAAAACTTATTTTTTAATTTGTATATGGGTCCAAATTTGTTTCATGACATGTGGGCCCCTTGGTGTGTAGTTTGTAGCACTTTAATTTGTGGGTCAAAGTTTGTTCATTCCAAGTGGACTATCGGTGTGTAGTTTTGTAGCTTATTTATAATGATCAAAGAGAACAACATAGTTTTTTGCAATAATACCATGGTGCGACGTTGAAGGCGAGAAAGGACGTGCGAGAGAGCGATGACCGAGCCAGAGGGAAATCAACTAGGGGAGGTGCATGGGTTGCAACGGTGTTTGGAGTAGTTGTGGGACGAATGCTATGAAAATATAATCTAAAACGACCGAAATAAATGCCTACACAAATTAATCCAAGGTTGGAGTGCCCCTCGCAATGTAAATAGCTCCGGCTTTGCGAGGGATGGAGAGGTAGCTTCAATGTGTGGAAGATACGGCGTGAGAAAGCGAGGTCAATCGAGAGACATATAGATAGAGAGACAAAGTGAGTGTGGTCCGACATTCATTGAACAGATATATATGCTCTGGAGAGATATTGTTCGATTGAGCTTTTGGCAAGGGTGAGGGCTGTAAGATAGAGCTTGAGAGATGATCCAGTCACAGACGTGTAGATATATTTTGTGCGTGGGAGGAAGCAAGGTCAATCGATCACATAGGGTCGTCGTGCGATCGAAAGAGTGAGACGGGTTGGAGAGAGTGACCTAGATAGACAATGTGCGTGAGACAGTATACAATGTGAATAGGTCGAATTGGGATCAAACATGGTGATATATCATTTTTGTCCGAGAAAGAGCAAGGTCAATCGAGACATACAAAGAGAGAGAGAGAGAGAGAGAGAGAGAGAGGAAGAGAGAAAGAGAGAGAGATTGAGCGAGCGTGGCCCGCCATGAGGTTGAAAGAGTGGGGGCGGCTTGGATGGACTGACCTAGATAGACAATCTGCGTGAGAGAGTATAGAGTGTGTCGATCGAGGCCTGAATAGGGACATATATCATTTGTTTGTGCAAGAAAACGAGGTTAAACGAGACTCAGATAAAGAGAGCGAGATTGAGAGAGTGTGGCCCATCGTGCAGAAGAAAAGAGTGAGACAGTCGCGAGGCAGTGACCTAGATAGACAACATGTGTGCGTGCGCACGAGAGGTTGGGGAGCTAGATAGGCAATGCATGTATTTAGCGCGAGAGGGTGAGAGGGGGAGGGAGAGAGAGAGAGCTCGCCATGGGGTGCAATGGCGGGTGTGTGAGGTAAATACATTTGGTAACAGAGTGGAAAAGGGGAATTGTGTAGTTGAGAGAGTTAGAGATCGAAACATGGAGAGAAAGAATGAATGTGTGTTAGAAACCGATAGCTTCCTAAGGTGGTTAGGAGAGGAATATTGACCGATACATGAAGTATGTAG
>NC_041381.1:654534849-654537517 GCF_002162155.2 Triticum dicoccoides
GGCTAAAAACAACATTTGAATGTAGATAGTACGAGACTTAATATCGATGTTTCAATTCGGTGTACATTGTAAGATTTGAACTAAGCACCATGCATATAGGTAATTATTTTGAATTCGTGCCATACTAGGTTTCAAAAAGTTGACATTGACTCGATTTTTTGTGCTATTTTGTAGGTCATATGTTTGAATCCATCAAAAAAAATTCTCACTACCATGGTGTTCATCATATACATATGAATTTGTATTAAAAAGTAGCGTGGATAAAGTGAAATGCAAAATCCACGTTAGAATTGGAGATCGCTATGTGACACACACTCTAATTCAAATAACTAATTATGTGGCACACACTCTAATCCACGTTAGTGTGGATACCGTTTCAATTTTTTTTTCAAATAACTCCTCATTAATTAATTAATAGTATCTCGTTTCGAATGACTAATTATTGCAAGGAAAACACGGGCATGGTAATACATACAGATTTGTTTGCAAATGAAAGAAGATTCATTTGCATTCTCAAATGTAGGCCCACCAGGCAGACCAGGGTCGTGTTGTGATGGTCGCATGTGTCGGACGGACGCTTAGCACCCAGCCACCCACCCCCTCCCCCCCCAAAAAAGGATGACGACAAAATAAGTTCGCGCTTCCATGTTTCGGATTGTAATATCTGGCGGCCCCAATTCTAGCCTGCAAAATCTCTGTTCTCCACCGTCCCCTTCCGCGCCCAGATTGCTCAAATCCCTAATTCGCCGCCAACCCAAGCAAAGTTTGAATCGCCCCTCATCTCATCTCTTTCCCCACCTCTGTGTCGGACGACGATGACGGTCACGCTTCACCACCGCACCGGAGCTACCTCATCTACGCCCTCGTCCACCGCACTAGGTGGTCCACCGACAACATCGGCCACCGCAACCGACGTGCCTCACAGACACCAATTTCCACCGCATCAGTTGTGCTTCATCGACGATGTCTCCCACCTCACTGGGGCTACTTCACCGAGCACATCATCGCACCTCCGCCCCCGAGGTCGTTGGAGCTTTACCAACGGTCTCGTCCACCACATCATAGCGCTCTGCTGTCACTCAAGATCTGCATCCGTGCGCGGCCAGCAAACGCCAGCGCATCACCCTCAACGGCTCTGAAGTGACCCGCACTCTAGCTAGGCGAGCATGCCCAAACACCGGCCCGAACTAGGTATCCACACATCACTCCCTTGTGCACTGTTCCGACGATGTTTGGATATCCTTTCACTGCTCTCTTAGCTTACACGCCTATGCAACTCTGACTTTAACTCTTATTTCTTCTGGAGATATCATCTGAAACAAGAAAAACCATTTTTTAGCGAAGCATGACGGCGCTACGGGATCTGGTACACATCATGCACACCTGTATAACCTTGTAAGTATCTGTCCTCCGGCACAATAGCAAGGTCGATTCCTCTTATTTGATCAACCATTCTCCGTGTCAAAAATGCAGAGTGGGATGCAAGGAGCACAAGGCCTGCACATCCAAGCAAGTGCTAACAAGGACTTGTACATGGAACATCCCAAGCGCAAGCAGAGCTGCAGTGAGCCTGTATAATGAGCTAGCATAAGTCCTTGCATTTCATTTAATTCGTACTGGCATTCGTGTATGATTTGTGTGCAGTGGCGGATCCATGGATTCAAGTTACTAGGGGCGAACATTTAACTTACAAAATACGAAGGCACTTGCACACCGGAAATCAACATAACTTGAGAAATGTGAAGCTACATGCACTTTGAAACCAGCTAATGATCCAAAGTAGTTCAGATTATAAACACTAAATGATGCAAGCACCAAAAAACACAAAATGCAACATGGTGTACAAGGACTACAAACATGGTCTGTACCTGCTTGAATTATTCGTTCTCTGGCTGAAAATATTGAACTGTAATTGCACCTATAACACTACTAGGAAAAGGCCTGCTAGTGGCGCACCTATTTTGGCCATTAATGGTGCACTACAGGTGCGCCACTAGCATCACGCCATTAGAATTTTTTACTAATGGCGCACCACTGGTGCGCCGTTAGTATGCCTAGAGGTGCACCATTACTATCTGACTTAGTAATGGCGCACCACATAGAAGTGCGCCATTACTAACAATTTTTTTCAAAAAAAATTTAAGTTTTTTTTTAAAAAATCGTTTTTTTCTTAATCTCGGGTCACTATGGCTTAATCTTGGGTCAAATCACACTCCATGGTCAAACTTACCAAAAAGTCACCCATCCTCACACTACTCTAGCCCAAGCACGCTTAACTTCAGAATTCTATCCAACCCCAGCACCAGCGCACTTAACAAGCACTTGTTGATATATCTAACATATCAATCCTATTAAACCTTGTTGATGTTTAGGACTTTGTTTATGTTCATGAGTGTGATGAAAGTTTGAAAAAAATATTTCAAACTTCCGTTCATATTACATATCATATTTTAAAAAAAAATCCTAAAAAATTCGAAACTAATTTTTTTTCTGTTACTAGTGGCACACCTAGCAAACGGTGCGCCACTAGTAAGTTTGAATTTTTTTCCCTTTTTTCCCCTCTAGATCTTAAAAGCCCTGTAACTTTTTTTTCTGTTAGGCTTTTGCGGATGTAACTTTTCGAGTAGATGATTTTTCATATAAAAAATGTTTTAATCCGAGTTCGTAT
>NC_041381.1:654537945-654543742 GCF_002162155.2 Triticum dicoccoides
CATTACTAGTTTAACTAGTAATGGTGCACCACACCCACGGTGCGCCATTACTAACTTTGAAAAAAAATTGTTAGTAGTGGCGCACCGAGGGTGTGGTGCGCCATTACTAGTTTTAACTAGTAATGGCGCACTATCCACTGGTGCGCCATTACTAGTTACGACAAAAAAATAAAATAAAAATTGTTAGTAGTGGCGCACTGAGGGTGTGGTGCGCCATTACTAGTTAAACTAGTAATGGCGCACTGTCCCCTGGTGCGCCATTACTAGTTTTGAAAAAACATAAAAAAATTGTTAGTAATGGCGCACCGTGTGTGTGGTGCACCATTAGTATTTGGAGTTTAATGGCGCACCTGTATGTGGTGCGCCATTAATGTCCGTTTCATCTATAGTCGTTTTCCTAGTAGTGTAACTAGTGCGCAAACTGCATATCAATATATCTATCCTACACAAGTATGCCAATAGTTTCAAACAACAGACTAGAAAAGTATTTATGCTATGTTGTCATGATACGGGGACTTTCTGGTAGATGACCTCGACATTTCCTCAAGCCATGAAAATGCACTATAATTTGCTTGTCATCAATGCCTGCAAATCTATATGTCTCTCTCAACATAGCAGATCATCATTAGACACTAAATCCTTCAATGGAGCTTGCAAAATGCTTGCATTAGATCCCTAATTAGACACTATGTTCATCACCAGGAGCATGTAAAATGTTTGCATCAAATCCTTCATTAGCAGTCTATTCATTAGACGCTTCAGGCTCAAGAACAACATGAGCTTGTATGTTTGCACCGAAAACTTGATTAGATATATCAGATTCAGTTTGTTCAGTATTGATTGGGGGAGTTATAAAATAAGTAGAAATTGGTTTCATTTTCTCATAGATTCCCTACATAAAAGCAGTTTTACAATACCGTTAGGTTTAACTCTTGGCCAGAAATTGAAGAGATGAATTAGAAATAATCAGGGATGTGATGTACCTTCTCGTTGCGCATGCTACTCTTGCAAGCTGCGACTGTCCGTTTGTGCAAGCTCGATGCCATGCCCGTGCTGCCGCCGCTGTCTCCCATGCAGGCTACACCCAGGGTTGGATCTTCATATTCCAGTGGCGCTTTTGATTTACCCACAGAATGGTTGAATTGCTTGTTTCTATGAACTGAGTTCGCCAATAATGTGAAGGATGCCAGTCTTTTCATCCTATGGTAGATTGCTTAGATCTCGATATGCCAAAAGTAATCGCATGAAATATATAGTAAAAGCAAGTGTGATGTGTGTGGCTACAACTAGTCTGACTACACGTCTTCATATAACATATCAAGGATGCACCATCTTACCAGATTAACCATTCAACTTACCAATGAAGTGTGGAAAGAAACAAGTATTGGGACTGCGTATCCAAGCAATTGATGCCATGGACTCCTTTGTACAACCTTGTAAGCAAAAAAGAAGTTGCAGTGTGCCTGTACAAAGAGCTAGCATAAGTTCAGTTACCTGCTTCTCGAAATTTTAGTTAGCCACTTATTGCAAAATTGTTCAATTACGTTGCTTGGCTTAATTTAGTTTGCTACTGACTACATAATGCCATAGCCTGTTAATCCTATTATAGATTGCGCATATCTATGTGTTTGATACTTACTGTTAAGAATTACCTGTTTGCCTGAACTTAAATAGCTACTTGTTTGTTTAACTGCTTTACTGCTGCAACAACAGGTTACAATGATGTTAATAACTAGTTTTCAGCATCCAATTGAAACTCTTTAATTCCTTGTTTGTTTAAATGGTTTGTTGTTATAACTCCCAGTTGAGATGTTTTGCTAACTTCAATTTTCTGAATCCAATTGGAACTTGAATGGGAAAACAGGTTCGCCCAAGATCAAAGAGCGAGGTCCCCATGGACGTTGTATCATCCCACAGCAGTGGCACTGGCCCAATCGTGCATTATGAATTGCTAATTGCTAATGCTCTAGAGGCTAAAGTAGTGGTAGAAAGAGATTCCGCTTCTGCACTTAGAGATGAAGTTGACATGTTGAGGAAGCAAACAGCACAATCACAAGTAGTACTCAACACAACCATTAAATATTTGGTGGATTTCAAAACGAAGCAAGCTGAGACTGACCACATTGTTAAGTCTGATACGTCTCCAATGTATCTATAATTTTTTATTATTCCATGCTATTATATTACCTGTTTTGGATGTTCCATGCTATGCTTTGTGTGATTTGGGTGCTAGTGTTTCCACGATTCCAAGAACTTTATGTGATATGCTATGTTTCCGTGAATTTGATGATTGCTCTTTAAACTTGCACCTTGCGGATTCTACCATTAATAAATCTATGGGAAGTATTAATGATGTTCTTATTGTTGTAAAAAGGAATTATGTTCCCATAGATTTTATCGTTCTTGATATAGATTGCTATCTTTCACGCCCTATTATTCTTGGTAGACCTTTCCTTAGAACGATTGGTGCAATTATTGATATGAAGGAAGGAAATATTAGATTCCAATTTCCATTAAGGAAAGGCATGGAACACTTTCCAAGAAAGAAAATAAAATTACCTTATGAATCTATTATAAGAGCCACTTATGAATTGAATACCAAAGATGGCAATACTTAGACCTATTCTTGCTTTTATGCCTAGCTAGGGGCGTTAAGCGATAGCGCTTGTTGGGAGGCAACCCAATTTTATTTTTGTTCCTTAATTTTTTATCCTTTTTAGTAATAAATAATTCATCTATCCTCTGTTTAGATGTGGTTTTATGTTTTAATTAGTGTTTGTGCCAAGTAGAACCTATAGGATCATCTTGGGTGAAAGTTAATTTGATCTTGTAGAAAAACAGAAACTTTTGCGTGCACGAGAAAAAATATAATAAATCACAGAAACGTGATTTTGAGTTGATTATTTTTGACGTAGATCAATAGACAAATTGCCTAGGACTTACTATTTTGGTAGGATTTTTAGAGTTCCATAAGTATTTTAAAGTTACAGATTGCTACATAATGTTCTGTTTTTGACAGATTCTGTTTTTCGTGTGTTGTTTGCTTATTTTGATGAATCTACGGCTAGTATCGGGGGGTATGAACCATAGAGAAGTTGGAATACAGTAGGTTTAACACCAATATAAATAAAGAATGATTTCATTATAGTACCTTAAGGGGTGGTTTTTCTTTCTTGCAGTAACGGAGCTCATGAGATTTCCTATTGAGTTTTGTGTTGTGAAGTTTTCAAGTTTTGGGTAAAGATTTGATGGACTATGGAATACAGAGTGGCAAGAGCCTAAGCTTGGGTATGCCCATGGCACCCCAAGATATTTCAAGGACAACCAAAAGCCTAAGCTTGGGAAGGCATCCCCTCTTTCGTCTTCGTCTATTGGTAACTTTACTTGGAGCTATATTTTTATTCGCCACATGATATGTGTTTTTCTTGGAGCGTCTTGTATGATATGAGTATTTGATTTTTAGTTTACCACAATCATCATTGCTGTACACACCTTTTGTGAGAGACACACATGATTCAAAATTTATTAGAATACTCTATGTGCTTCGGTTATATCTTTTGAGCTAGACAGTTTTGCTCTAGTGCTTCGCTTATATCTTTTTAGAGCACAGCTGTGGTTTTATTTTGTAGAAATTATTGATCTCTCATGCTTCACTTATATTATTTTGAGAGTCTTTTAGAACAGCATGGTATTTTCTATGGTTATAAAATTGGTCCTAGAATGATGGGCATCCAAGTTGGGTATAATAAAAACTATTATAGGAAGTGAATTGATTACTATGATCAACTTGATGCTTGATAATTGTTTTTAGATATAAAGGTGGTAATATTAGAGTCATGCTAGTTGAGTAATTGTGAATTTGAGAAACACTTGTGTTGAGGTTTGCAAGTCCCGTAGCATGCACGTATGGTAACCGTTATGTGACAAATTTGAAGCATGAGGTGTTCTTTGATTGTCATCCTTATGAGTGGCGGTCGGGGATGAGCGATGGTCTTTTCCTACCAATATACCCCCCTAGGAGAATGCGCATAGTGCTTGCTTTTTGATGACTTGTAGATTTTTGCAATAAGTATGTGAGTTATTTATGACTAATGTTGAGTCCATGGATTATACGCACTCTTACCTTACCATCATTTCTAGCATCTTTGGTACCGTGCATTGCCCTTTCTCACCTTGAGAGTTGGTGCAAACTTCGCCGGTTCATCCAAACCCCGTGATACAATACGCTCTATCACACATAAACCTCCTTATATCTTCCTCAAAACAGCCACCATACCTACCTATTATGGCATTTTCATAGCCATTCCAAGATATATTGCCATGCAACTTTCCACCGTTCCATTTATTATGACACGCTTCATCATTGTCATATTGCTTTTGCATGATCATGTAGTGGACATCGTATTTGTGGCAAAGCCACCATGCACAATTTTTCATACATGTCGCTCTTGAGTCATTGCATATCCCGGTACACCGCCGGAGGCATTCATATAGAGTCATATTTTGTTCTAGTATCGAGTTGTAATTCATGAGTTGTAAGTAAATATAAGTGTGATGATCATCATTTTTAGAGCATTGTCCCTTACAAAAAAATACAAATAAAAAAGAGAAAGGCCAAATAAAAAAATGTCCGAAAAAAGGGTGGGGAAATGTTACTATCTTTTTCCACACTTGTGCTTCAAAGTAGCACCATGGTCTTCATGATAGAGAGTCTCCTATGTTGTCACTTTCATATACTAGTGGGAATCTTTCATTATAGAACTTGGCTTGTATATTCCAACAATGGGCTTCCTCAAATGCCCTAGGTCTTCATGAGCAAGCAAGTTGGATGCACACCCACTTAGTTTTCTTTTGTTGAGATTTCATACATTTATAGCTCTAGTGCATCTGTTGCATGGCAATCCCTACTCCTCATGTTTACATAAATTGATGGGAATCTCCCTGGTCCGTTGATTAGCCGCGTCAATGTGAGACTTTCTCCTTTTTTGACTTCTCCACATAACCCCCATCATTATATTCTATTCCACCCATAGTGCTATATCCATGGCTCATGCTCATGTATTGCGTGAAGGTTGAAAAAGTTTGAGATTACTAAAGTATGAAACAATTTCTTGGCTTGTCATCGAGGTTGTGCATGATGAGAGCATTCTTGTGTAACGAAAATGGAGCATGACCAAACTACATGACTTTCTAGGGATGAAGTTTCTTTTGCCATGTTATTTTGAGAAGACATGATTGCATAGTTAGTATGCTTGAAGTATTATTATTCTTTTGTCAATATGAACTTTTATTTTGAATCATTTGGATCTGAACATTCATGCCACAATAAAGAAAAATACATTGAGAAATATGCTAGGTAGCATTCCACATCAAAAATTCTGTTTTTATCATTTACCTACTCGAGGACGAGCAGGAATTAAGCTTGGGGACGCTTGATACGTCTCCAACGTATCTATAATTTTTGATTGTTCCGTGCTATTATATTACCCGTTTTGGATGTTTATGGGCTTTACTATACACTTTTATATCATTTTTAGGACTAATCTACTAACCGGAGGCCCAGCCCGAATTGCCGTTTTTTTCTACCTATTTCAGTGTTCCACGGAAATGGAATATCAAACGGAGTACAAAAGGAATGAAACCTTCGGGAGCGATATTTTTGAACAAATGTAATCCAGGATACTTGGAGTGAACGTCAAGAAGCATCTGAGGCGGCCACGATGGTGCAAGGCGCGCCCTAGGGGGGGCCTTGGCTCATGGACCCCTCGTGGCTCCCCTGACCGACTTCTTTCTCCTA
>NC_041381.1:654544175-654560283 GCF_002162155.2 Triticum dicoccoides
GAAAACATCCAGGAGCACCATGAAAAACTATTTCCACCGCCGCAACCTTCTGTACCCGTGAGATCCCATCTTGGAGCCTTTTCCGGCGCTCTGCCGGAGGGGAAATCGATCACGGAGGGCTTCTACATCATCACCAAGGCCTCTCCGAAGAGTTGTGAGTCGTTTACCATAGACCTTCGGGTCCATAGTTATTAGCTAGATGGCTTCTTCTCTCTCTTTGAATCTCAATACAAAGTTCTCCTTGATCTTCTTGGAGATCTATTCGATGTAACTCTTTTTGCGGTGTGTTTGTCGAGATCCAATGAATTGTGGGTTTATGATCTAGTTTATCTATGAGAAATATTTGAATCTCCACTGAATTCTTTTATGTATGATTGGTTATCTTTGCAAGTCTCTTCAAATTATCAGTTTGGTTTGGCCTACTAGATTGATATTTCTGGCAATGGGAGAAGTGCTTAGCTTTGGGTTCAATCTTGCGGTGTCCTTTCCCAGTGACAGCAGGGGCAGCGAGGCACGTATTGTATTGTTGCCATCGAGGATAAAGAGATGGGGTTTATATCATATTGCTTGACTTTATCCCTATACATCATGTCATCTTGCTTAAAGCATTACTCTGTTCTTACGAACCTAATACTCTAGATGCATGCTAGATAGCGGTCAATGTGTGGAGTAATAGTAGTACATGCAGGCAAGAGTCGGTCTACTTGTTGCGGACGTGATGCCTATATACATGATCATGCCCAGATATTCTCATAACTATCCACTTTTCTATAAATTGCTCGACAGTAATTTGTTCACCCATCATAATAATTATGCTATCTTGAGAGAAGCCACTAGTGAAATCTATGGCCCCCGGGTCTATTCTCTATCATATAAGTTTCCAATCTACTTTATTTTGCAATCTTTACTTTTCAATCTATATCATAAAAATACCAAAAATATTTAACTTCTTATATTATCTCTATCAGATCTCACTTTCTCAAGTGGCCGTGAAGGGATTGACAACCCCTTTATCGCGTTGGTTGCGAGGTTCTTGTTTGTTTGTGTAGGTGCGAGGGACTTGTGCGGATCCTCTTGCTGGATTGATACCATGGTTCTCAAAAACTGAGGGAAATACTTACGCTACTTTTGTGCATCACCCTTTCCTCTTCAATGGAAAAACCAATGCATGCTCAAGAGGTAGAAAGGTCCTGAAGGAAAAAGGAAATTAAATTCCCACTTGGTAAATCATAGGTGAAATGTCTTTTCCATCGTTGAATAATCTTTGTGTTGTTTGTTCATGTAATCAATCAAACCATTTGTTTTAGAGATCATGTAATAATTGTTTTTTGTTTTTTGTTTTTTGGTTTGTAATTTTATTTTAGCACAAGTCTATATTAATTGATAAGACTCGGAGACATTTCATTTTGATTGTTGTGCTAGACCTACAAATATGCCAATCGGGTTGAATGTGCATTCAGCAATAATAGTAGTGTAGATGGACCATAAGTGGCATGCATCAGAAAGGCTAAGATGTTGTAGTAGCTTGGCTAAAAAAAGATGATGTTGTAGCAAAAAAAAGTACAGTAGCCTGGCTTATGTATATTAGTTGATATTATTGATCCATATACTCTATAAGTGTTTATATGTCTGTTAGTTCTGTACATTCTTGGTTCATTGACTCGGTATTTGAATCTTGATACATCGCTTGTGTACATATCTAAATGGGAGTACACATTATGCTGCGTGTGACATTTGAGTTGGACATGAAGTGTTCCGAATATTCGAATTCACCTTAAACTGGATTCTAGCTTTTTAATTTGAGTATCGGCATTTGTAAACCATATTCATATATGACAGTGGAATACATCTTTGTCGTCCTTTCGAAGATATATAAAAACACATAGAATGATTTATAAAGATTCGTATAGGAATACAAAATGGATTCGAATTTAGTTGCCAGGGTAAACGTGGATGCTTATTGTCCCAGAATTCGAAAGAAGCGGCAAAATGTCCACTCCCACGTCGGCTGCCTGAAGCCAAGTGTTTGGGAGATGGAAATTACTGTCTACCCATTACACGGACAATCCATTGACCCGATTTCCACTGCTCTAAATAGGGGAAGGTTAGTTACTACAATTAGACGTGACACGACCGCCTCTGAGCCCATTCCGACACGGTGGGTGCCAAACATGGGCGGCAAAACACATTTGATTCAAGCTTGTCTGAAAGACATCTGTTTCTCCCTCCATTTCCCCATTCATACATGGTGGGCGGCAAAACAAACTCGACTCGGCCGAAATCAATGTAGGCAAATATTTTCAATAGGGGCAGGTTTGTAACTTCACTCAGACATGACACAACCGCCCTACCTGTCAGCCCCATTCATACACCGTGGGCACCAACCATGGGCGCCAACCACCCTCTCCTCGCCCGAAATCACTCTGGGCAAATATTGGCGAGATGCGAGATTACCATCGTATCCCTAACCGACGAGACGTCCAAATTTTAAACGGGGGCTAAGTTCGTAACTTTCCCATATTTCAGACAGGCGCGTCCCAAAAACATGGTTCCCCATATCTCTCCTTCCATTTTCCCATTCATACACCGTCCATGCTAGAACACCACCCCATCCATCACCATCGTCCTCCACCCCATCAATCGCCACCGTTCTCCGCCACATCCATTGCCACCGCCCTCCACCATGCCAGAGCGCCTACCAAGACCGCGTCGTCCACTGCTAGAGATGGACATTTCTCATCCACGGCAATGGACCAAGAGCCTTGCATCGCGTCCTCTCGCTTCATCGGCGCCGTCATCCTCTTTGTCGGGGCCGCTCACACGACCTTCTCTTACACCGCAATGGGACTTATCCCTCGATGCACCCGTCTATCGTCGTAGATCTACTTCAACACCACCGACAGCCATCACACCCCGATGCTACAAGGCGCTGCAAGAGAGGTGGTACTTCATATCTCCTCAACTTTTTGATCTCAACCAGAAAATAGATCTTAACTTGGTTACTCTACTTTCTTTTCAGCTCTTAGAATTTAGTTCTTAGTTCGAAGCAAACAATGGATGCTAAATATCATTTCTCCGGTTTGCAGCTTCAAATCTGCCATGGCAGAGTCATAATGTGGTTTAATTGATCATGCTTAGAGTTTAATTGATCATGTTGGTTCCGTGGTGGTTTCTTTAATAGAAATCGGAGGGGAAACCCTCTTTCGCTAAAAAATATGCTTAGAGTTTCCCCCTTTTATGATCACTATACTATCAGAATACGTGCTTCATGTCATAATAGCACTGCTCCACCCATCAAGCTAAACAAGCTTAGTTGTTTAAATACGAATATAATATTATTCAAACAGAGTCGTTTAATTGGTCAGCTAAATGTTCCTAAATTAGTTTCGAAAATGCATGTTCGCCGCTCAGGTGTGTATCTCTACAAGGTGCCCATGGTGGGTCGGCCCACCCTGGGATTTTGGGTCGTCCCAGGCCCCAATTCCCCTCTGTTCTGCTGCGCTCTTCCGATCTCAACTCGCCCCCAGCCGCCTGCCTCGCCAGCGACTTGCCGTCCCTGGACGGCTTGACTCTAGGAGGAGAGGTCTGATATGTCTCCAATGTATATATAGTTTTTTATTGTTCCATGCTATTATATTACCTGTTTTGGATGTTTATGGACTTTACTTTACACTTCTATATCATTTTTGGGACTAACCTACTAACCGGAGGCCCAGCCCGAATTGCTGTTTATTTTGCCTACTTAAGTATATCGAAGAAAATGAATATCAAAGGGAGTCCAAACGGAATGAAACCTTTGGGAGCGATCTTCTTGGAAAAAATGTGATCCAGAGGACTTGGAGTGCAAGTCAAGAAGCTTCCGAGGCGGCCACGAGGGTGGAGGGCGCGCCTCCCCCTACTGGGCGCGCCCCTATCTTGTGGGCCCCTCGGGCGTCCACCGACATACTTCTTCCTCCTATATATACATGCGTACCTCGAAACCATCAAGGGCGACCACGAAAAGCTATTTCCACCATCGTAACCTTCTGTATCCGCGAGATCCCATCTTGGAGCCTTCGCCAGTGCTCCGCCAGAGGGGGAATCGACCACGGGGGGCTTCTACATCAATACCATAGCCTCTTCGATGAGTTGTGAGTAGTTTACCACAGACCTTCGGGTCCATAGTTATTAGCTAGATGGCTTCTTCTCTCTCTTAGAATCTCAATACTATGTTCTCCTTCCTCTTCTTGGAGATCTATTCGATGTAACTCTTTTTGCGGTGTGTTTGTTGAGATCCGATGAATTGTGGGTTTATGATCAAGTTTATCTGTGAGAAATATTTGAATCTCCTCTGAATTCTTTTATGTGTGATTAAGTTATATTTGCAAGTCTTTTCGAATTATCGGTTTGGTTTGGCCTACTAGATTGATCTTTCTTGTCATGGGAGAAGTGCTTAGCTTTGGGTTCAATCTTGTGGTGTCCTTTCCCAGTGACAGCAGGGGCAGCAAGGCACGTATTGTATTGTTGCCATAGATGATAAAAAGATGGGGTTTATATCATATTGCATGAGTTTATCCCTCTACATCATGTCATCTTTCTTAATGTGACACTCTGTTCTTATGAACTTAATACTCTAGATGCATGCTGGATAGCGGTCGATGTGTGGAGTAATAGTAGTAGATGCAGGCAGGAGTCGGTCTAGTTGTCACGGCCGTGATGCCTATATACATGATCATGCCTAGATAATCTCATAATTATTCGCTTTTCTAGCAATTGCTCAACAGTAATTTGTTAACCCACCGTAATACTTATGCTATTTTGAGAGAAGCCACTAGTGAAACCATTGGCCCCCGGGTCTATCTCTTATCATATAAGCTTTCAATCTACTTTTATTTGCATCTTTACTTTTCCAATCTATATCATAAAATACCGAAAATATATTTATCCTATCATATTATCTCTATCAGATCTAACTTTCGCAAGTGGTCGTGAAGGGATTGACAACCCCTTTATCGTGTTGGTTGTGAGTTCTTTGTTTGTTTGTGTAGGTGCGTGGGACTTGTGAGGAGCCTCCTACTGGATTGATACCTTGGTTCTCAAACACTAAGGGAAATACTTACGCTACTGTGTTGCATCACCCTTTCCTCTTCAAGGAAAACCAACGCAAGCTCAAGATGTAGCAAGAAGGATTTCTGGCGCCGTTGCCGGGGAGGTCTTCGCTCAAGTCAATACATACCAAGTACCCATCACAAACTCATCTCCCTCGCATTTGCATTATTTTCCATTTGCCTCTCGTTTTCCTCTCCCCTACTTCACCCTTGCCGTTTTATTCGCCCTCTCTTTCCCAATCTTCTTTCTCTCTCTTTCGCTTGCTTTTCTGTGTGCCTGCTTGCCCTCATGGCTTTGCCTAAAAACACCGACCTTCATCTTAGAAGGTTGGAAGAGATTGAATCAAACATTAGAAGTTTTATGACTTTACAATTTGAGCATAATATTTTTTTCAGAAAAGAGCTTAAAGAACAAAAAAGTTTTATGGGGTTTATGAACAAAGAGCTTGATGATATGTCTAGAGAATTTTATGGTTTGAACTCTCAAATTACTCGGCTTGAAAATTCTATAGCTCAAATTTCTGATAAGCAAGCTACCTTAGTCAATAAGATGGCTGCCAAACCAGAAAAAATAGGAGAAAATAATGATGGAGATCTTAAAGTTATTGATATGTCCCCTATTAGATCTTTGTTTTGCAATATGAACCTTAATAATGATGGGACTGGAGATGAGTCAACTTTAGTTAAAAGGTGTCCCAATAATTCAGAGTTTTTAGATCTTGATACTAAATTTGGTAAAAGTGGGATTGGAGATGTCAAGACTTTAAATAGCATTGAACCCACTATGTTGGATTTCAAGAAATTTAATTATGACAATTGTTCTTTAGTAGATTGTATTTCCTTGTTGCAATCTGTGTTGAATTCTCCTCATGCTTATAGTCAAAATAAAGCCTTTACCAAACATATTGTTGATGCCTTGATGCAATCTTTTGATGAAAAACTTAATTTGGAAGTTTCTATACCTAGAAAACTTAATGATGAGTGGGAACCTACTATAAAGATTAAAATTAAAGATCATGAGTGTTATACTTTATGTGATTTGGGTGCTAGTGTTTCCACAATTCCGAAAACTTTTTGTGATATTCTAGGTTTCCATGATCTTGATGATTGCTCTTTAAATTTGCACCTTGCGGATTCCACCATTAAAAAGCCAATGGAAAGAATCAATGATGTTCTCATTGTTGCAAATAGAAATTTTGTGCCCGTAGATTTTATTGTTCTTGATATAGATTGCAATATTTCTTGTCCAATTATTCTTGGTAGACCTTTCCTTAGAACGATTGGCGCGATTATTGATATGAAGGAAGGGAATATTAGATTCCAATTTCCATTAAGGAAAGGCATGGAGCACTTTCCAATAAAGAAAATTAAATTACCTTATGAATCTATCATGCGAGCTACTTATGAATCAAGTGCTAAAGATGGCACTACTTAGATCTATCCTCGCTTTTATGCCTAGCTAGGGGCGTTAAACGATAGCGCTAGTTGGGAGGCAACCCACTTTTATTTGTGTTTTTTGTTTTTGTTCCTGTTTAGTAATAAATTTTGCATCTACTTTCTGTTTAGATGTGTTTTCATGTTTTATTTAGTGTTTGTACCAAGTAGAACCTATAGGATAACCTATGGTGATAGTTAATTTGATTCTGCTGAAAAACAGAAACTTTGCGCTCACGAGAAACAATTCAATAAATCAAAGAAACGTGCTTTTTCGTTGATTCTTTTTTCTGTAGATCAATAGACAAATTGCCTAAGACTTCCTATTTTGGTAGGAATTTTGCAGTTCCAGAAATAACCGAAAGTTACAAATTTCTACAGACTGTTCTGTTTTTGGCAGATTCTGCCTTTCGTGTGTTGTTTGCTTATTTTGATGCATCTATGGCTAGTATGTAAGGGTATGAACGATAGAGAACTTGGAATACAGTAGGTTTAACACCATTATAAATAAATAATGAGTTCATTACAGTACCTTATGTGGTGGTTTTCTTTCTTTCACTAACGGAGCTTATGAGATTTCCTATTGAGTTTTGTGTTGTGAAGTTTTCAAGTTTTGGGTAAAGATTTGATGGACTATGGAATAAGGAGTGGCAAGATTCTAAGCTTGGGGATGCCCATGGAACCCCAAGATATTCAAGAATAGCCAAAAGTCTAAGCTTGGGGATGCCCCGGAAAGGCATCCCCTCTTTCGTCTTCGTTCATTGGTAACTTTACTTGGAGCTATATTTTTAGTCGCCACATGATATGTGTTTTGCTTGGAGCGTCTTGTATGATATTAGTCTTTTCTTTTTAGTTTACCACAATCATCCTTGATGTACACACCTTTTGGGAGAAACCCACTTGATTGAATTTATTAGAATACTCTATGTAGAGCTTCACTTATATCTTTTGAGCTAGATAATTTTTCTCTATGTGCTTCAATTATATTTTCTAGAGCATGACGGTGGCTTTATTTTGAAGAAATTCTTGATCTCTCATGCTTCACTTATATTATTTTGAGAGTCTTTTATAACAGCATGGTATTTGCTATGGTTATAAATTTGGTCCTAGAATGATGAGCATCCAAGTTGGGTATAATAAAAACTATCATAGAAAGTGCATTAAAAGCTATGATCAATTTGATGCTTGATAATTGTTTTGCGATATGAAGGTGGTAATATTAGAGTCATGCTAATTGGGTAATTATTAAATTGAGAAATACTTGTGTTGAAGTTGGCAAGTCCCATAGCATGCATGTATGGTAAAAGTTATGTGACAAATTTGTTGCATGGGATGCGCTTTTAATTGCCTTCCTTATGAGTGGAGGTCGGGATCACGCGATGCTTAACTCCTACCAACCCTTCCCCTCGGAGCATGTGTAGTAGTACTTTGCTTCGAGGGCAAGTAGACTTTTGCAATAAGTATATGAGTTCTTTATGACTAATGTGAGTTCGTGGACATACGCGCACTTACCCTTCCACTTTGCTAGCCTCTATTGTGCCGCGCAACTTTCGCCGGTATTATGAACCCATTATTTACCTTCCTCAAAACAGCCACCATACCTACCTATTATGGTATTTCCATAGCCATTCTGAGAAATATTGCCATGCAAATTTCCACCGTTCCGTTTATTATGACACGCTCCATCATTGTCATATTGCTCTTTGCATGATCATGTAGTTGACATCGTATTTGTGGCAAGGCCACCTTCATAATTTTCCATACATGTCACTCTTGATTCATTGCATATCCCGGTACACCGCCAGAGGCATTCACATAGAGTCTTATTTTGTTCTAAGTATTGAGTTGTAATTCTTGAGTTGTAAATCAATAAAAGTGTGATGATCTTCATTATTAGAGCATTGTCCCAAGTGAGGAAAGGATGATGAAGACTATGATTCCCCCATAAGTCGGGATGAGACTTCGGACTTTATAAAAATAAAAGAGGCCAAAGAAGCCCATATAAAAAAAGAGGCCAAAGGAGCCCACCAAAAGGAAAAAAAGGAAAAAGAAAGAAAAAAAGGAAAAAAAGAGAAAGAAAAAAGAAAAAGAGAGAAAAAGAGAGAAGGGACAATGCTACTATCTCTTTTTCCACACTTGTGCTTCAAAGTAGCACCATGGTCTTCATGATAGAGAGTCTCTTATGTTTTCACTTTCATATACTAGTGGGAATTTTTCATTATAGAACTTGGCTTGTATATTCCAATGATGGGCTTCCTCAAAACACCCTGGGTCTTCATGAGCAAGAAAGTTGGATGCACACCCACTTAGTTTCTTTTTGTTGAGCTTTCATATATTTATAGCTCTAGTGCATCCGTTGCATGGCAATCCCTACTCACTCACATTGATATCTATTAATGGGCATCTCCATAGCCCATTGATACGCCTAGTTGATGTGAGTCTTCTTCCTTTTCGTCCTCACAACCACCACCATATACCACATAAAGTGTTATGTCCATGGCTTGCGCTCATATATTGCGTAAGAGTTGAAAAAGCTGAAGCGTGTTAAAAAGTATGAACCAATTGCTTGGCTGAAACCGGGGTCGTGCATGATGGGAGTATTTTGTGCAATAAAGATGAAGCATGGCCTAACTATATGATTTTGTAGGGATGAGCTTTCTTTGGCTATGCTATTTTGATAGGACATGATTATTTGTTAGTATGCTTCGAAGTATTATTATTTTTATGTTGTATAAGCTTTTATCTTGAATCATTTGGATCTGAACAATCATGCCACAATAAAGAAAATTACATTGAGAAATATGCTAGGTACCATTCCACATCAAAAATTCTGTTTTCATCATTTACCTACTCGAGGACGAGCGGGAATTAAGCTTGGGGATGCTTGATACGTCTCCAACGTATCTATAATTTTTTATTGTTCCATGCTATTATATTACCTGTTTTGGATGTTTATGGGCTTTACTTTACACTTCTATATCATTTTTGGGACTAACCTACTAACCGGAGGCCCAGCCCGAATTGTTGTTTTTTTTTTGCCTATTTCAGTATATCAAAGAAAAGGAATATCAAACGGAGTCCAAACGGAATGAAACTTTCGGGAGCGGTCTTTTTGGAACAAACGTGATCCACACGACTTGGAGTGCAAGTCAAGAAGCTTCCGAGGCAGCCACGAGGGTGGAGGGCGCGCCTCCCCCTACTGGGCGCGCCCCCTATCTCGTGGGACCCTCGGGCGTCCACCGATGTACTTCTTCCTCCTATATATACCTACGTACCCCGAAACCATCAAGGGCGACCACGAAAAGCTATTTACACCACCGTAACCTTCTGTATCCACGAGATCCCATCTTGGAGCCTTCGTCGGCGCTCCGCCGGAGGGGGAATCGACCACGGAGGACTTCTACATCAACACCATAGCCTCTTCGATGAGTTGTGAGTAGTTTACCACACACCTTCGGGTCCATAGTTATTAGCAGATGGCTTCTTCACTCTCTTTGAATCTCAATACCATGTTCTCCTTCCTCTTCTTGGAGATCTATTCAATGTAACTCTTTTTGCGGTGTGTTTGTTGAGATCCGATGAATTATGGGTTTATGATCAAGTTTATCTATGAGAAATATTTGAATCTCCTCTGAATTCTTTTATGTGTGATTAAGTTATCTTTGCAAGTCTCTTCGAATTATCGGTTTGGTTTGGCCTACTAGATTGATTTTTCTTGCCATGGGAGAAGTTTTTAGCTTTGGGTTCAATCTTGCGGTATCCTTTCCCAGTGACAGCAGGGGCAGCAAGGCAAGTATTGTATTGTCGCCATCGAGGATAAAAAGATGGGGTTTATATCATATTGCATGAGTTTATACCTCTAAATCATGTCATCTTTCTTAATGCGTTACTCTGTTCTTATCAACTTAATACTCTAGATGCATGCTGGATAGCGGTCGATGTGTGGAGTAATAGTAGTAGATGCAGGCTGGAGTCAGTCTACTTATCACGGACGTGATGCCTATATACATGATCATGCCTAGATAATCTCATAATTATTCGCTTTTCTATCAATTGCTCGACAGTAATTTGTTCACCCATCGTAATACTTATGCTATCTTGAGAGAAGCCACTAATGAAACCTATGGCCCCCGGGTCTATCTCTTATCATATAAGTTTTCAATCTACTTTTATTTGCATCTTTACTTTTCCAATCTATATCATCAAATACCAAAAATATATTTATCCTATCATATTATCTCTATCAGATATCACTTTTGCAAGTGGCCATGAAGGGATTGACAACCCCTTTATCGCGTTGGTTGCGAGTTCTTTGTTTGTTTGTGTAGGTGTGTGGGACTTGTGAGGAGCCTCCTACTGGATTGATACCTTGGTTCTCAAAAACTGAGGTAAATACTTACGCTACTGTGTTGTATCACCCTTTCCTCTTCAAGGAAAACCAACGCAAGCTCAAGACGTAGCAACGCCGGACTAATAGGAGGTCAGGAACCGCTCGCCGAACAGCGTCATCGCTGCCCGGGTGCTGCGCCGTGCCTACCTTCTTAGTCCGTTCAGGACTCAGGCGTGCAACACCCACTAAGGCAACCCGATTTATCCTAAGATACGTCATCAACACTCAGTAGCCACTCCTCATCACCCATTTTCTAATTGATTCATTACTCATTAGGCAGGACTATCATTAGGGTTTGTTCTGTGCTCAGTGCTACCTACACTTAATAGTTCAGATGTATTTCGGTACTCTTTAGTACCTGTAAAGTTCATAGGGTTTTCAAAATTCCGGCCCTAGGAACAGGCACTAGTCATTTCGGATTGTTGGTCGTAGTGACATTGACCCAGATTACTACTGCAAGCCAGGTTTGTTGATAATTTTACTTGTCTTTCTAACTCATTCGATATAATATCCAATTATTCACGTTGATTTGCTGCAAACAATAAGTGCTAGACAAACTTCTTTATTCAGATTTTGGACGGTCTCTTAGTGCAGTTACAATTCTGCACTTGTCCTCGTAAGCTCACAAGTAAATTATTGATTCACTACATCTATGCTTGCCTTGTCATATTTGTTGTCAATATTCTTTTAGGGTGGACCACCCTGTTTCTCAATACTGGAACCGTAGACATGAGTGAATAGTATTTCTCTATGTGATCTCTTCCATCATGTGTGGTCAATGAACACTGCATTGTATAGGAAGAAAGTGTCATTCCCAGCTTTTACATAGGCTTCGATCTTTTACATGGAATACAATGTACCTACTTGCTTTGTGTCGCACTACCAACACTCCACCCTTGAAGCTAAACATTATGCCACTCATAATTCCTTAGTTATTTGTTCAAATACGAATTTCATATGATTATAATGTTCCTACTTCAGTTTTGAAATGTGTGTCTGCCTGTTATAGAGACATAAGGGGTTTGTATTTATGTGTGTGGTCTGGTCAGCACGGTTGGGGGTGAACTTTGCATATGCAGGGGTTTATAGGGAGACACTCTTCGAGTTTTGATGCAATCTTATGAAGAAAAACTTGAATTAGAAGTTTCTATCCCTAGAAAACTTTATGATGAGTGGGAATCTAATCAAAATAAAAGATCATGAATGCTATGCTTTGTGTGATTTGGGTGCTAGTGTTTGCACGATTCCAAAAACTTTATGTGATATGCTAGGTTTCCGTGAATTTGATGATTGCTCTTTAAACTTGCATCTTGCGAATTCTACCATTAAGAAACCTATGGGAAGTATTAATGATGTTCTTATTGTTGCAAATAGGAATTATGTACCCGTAGATTTTATCGTTCTTGATATAGATTGCAATCTTTCATGTCCTATTATTCTTGGTAGACCTTTCCTTAGAACGATTGGTGCAATTATTGATATGAAGGAAGGAAATATTAGATTCCAATTTCCATTAAGGAAAGGCATGGAACACTTTCCTAGAAATAAAATCAAATTACATTATGAATCTATTATGAGAGCAACTTATGAATTGAATACCAAAGATGGCAATACTTAGACCTATTCTCGCTTTTATGCCTAGCTACGGGCGTTAAACAATAGCGCTTGTTGGGAGGCAACCCAATTTTATTTTTGTTCCTTGATTTTTGCTCCTGTTTAGTAAGAAATAATTCATATAGCCTCTGTTTGGATGTGGTTTTATGTTTTAATTAGTGTTTGTGCCAAGTAGAACCTATAGGATCATCTTGGGTGAAAGTTAATTTGATCTTGCTGAAAAACAGAAACTTTTGCACGCACGAAAAAAAAATATAATAAATCACAGAAACGTGCTCTTGAGTTGATTCTTTTTGAAGTAGATCAATATACAAATTGCCTAGGACTTCCTATTTTGGTAGGAATTTTAGAGTTCCATAAGTATTCGAAAGTTACAAATTGCTGATTGTTCTGTTTTTGACAGATTCTGTTTTTCGTGTGTTGTTTGCTTATTTTGATGAATCTATGGCTAGTATCAGGGGGTATGAACCATAGAGAAGTTGGAATACAATAGGTTTAACACCAATATAAATAAATAATGAGGTCATTACAGTACCTTAAGTGGTGTTTTTTCTTTCTTGCACTAACAAAGCTCATGAGATTTCCTGTTGAGTTTTGTGTTGTGAAGTTTTCAAGTTTTGGGTAAAGATTTGATGGACCATGGAATAAGGAGTGGCAAGAGCCTAAGCTTGGGGATGACCATGGCACCCCAAGTTAATTCAAGGACAACCAAAAGCCTAAGCTTGGGGATGCCCCGGAAGGCATCCCCTCTTTCGTCTTCGTCTATCAGTCACAACTAGGCTAAACCCTATACACAGAATCTTAGTAGCAACGCGTCTCAAAAAGCAGTGTTGCTGCTAATTAGCAGCAGCGTGGGTGTGCAAAACCCGCTACTGACAAGTGTTTAGCAGTAGCGCGGTCTGTGTAACCTGCGCTGCTACAAATATCGACCGACAGTGCCCCCCAACTCCATTTAGCAGCAGCGCGGTTCCGTTAGGCGCGCTACTGCTAAAGCAGTAGTAGTAGCGCGGTTTTTCTGAGGTCGCTACTGCTAATTTTCAAATTGGACACACTTTTTATCCCGCGTAGCAGTAGCGCTTCTGCCGAAAGCACGCTGCTGCTACTTTCTTATCAGCAGCGCATTTTACGTCCCGCGCTACTGCTAATCCGCACCAACCCACCCTTTTCCCCACCATCACCCCTCCCCCTCCTCTCTTCCCTTTCCCCTACCTCCCACTCTCACTCTTCTTCTTCCTCAATACTTCTCCTCCATTACTCTCTCTCTTCTATCTACCTTTTTCTCTCTTCATTACTCCTACCTAACTACACAACCTCCATTAATGCATCTCATTTCTCTTTTCCCTTCCCCTCCACTAGTTGAAGTTGTCTCCTCCCAAATTAGGTAGCTAGGTAGATGTAGGATTTAGTTAAGTGGCCTATTTGCCCCCTAACTAGATCTATCTTTGTCAAGAAGAGCTTTGTGCACTTTTGATCTCCCTACAACATCATCTCCACCGTGTGCTCGATCTCGAGATAGAGGTGATGAAAATTTCATGCTTTTGCAAAATGGAAATATGTTTATGTGTGTGTGATATGTTTGTGGAAATTGTGTGTGTGGCATGAGTTGACGCCAAATTGTGCTTTTGAGTTGCCTATGTTTTGCAGAAATGTCGATTTATTTCCGTTTCGGCGAATTCTGGGCAAACTCTAGATCCATATATGTCATATTTTTAGGAAAGGTCATGCCGAATTTTTGTATGACTTTGATGCATGCACGCATTTTTATAATCAATTTGTTTTATTATTACCATGCAGACGTTCATGATGGTCAGTGGAATGATGGTGAACAGGTGGTTGCGGTCGGCGGTGCAGGACATGAAAGAAAATAACCTGACAGAGGTTTTATGTCTGTGTCGAAAATGCAAAGGATTAGTTTGGCTTGACCCCTATGACGATGGTCATGTCGAAGCGCACCTACTCATGACTGGTTTCATGGATGGCTATACTCGGTGGATAACTGAAGATGAGGATGAGGATGTTGAGGATGCCGACAGGGCAGGCAATGATGACACGGGGCAAGACGAAGAGATGATCGATAATGGCGCCGGGGAAGAGGCCAGACATGGCGGCGGAGAAGGGGCCGGACATGGCGGAGGAGAAGGGGCCGGACATGGCGGCGGAGAGAATGACATGGACTCCACGTAGCAGAGTTCGTCGATACTAAGTTCAATCGTGAGGGACCCTCATGTTCAAGCATTGCTTCGCAAGGAGACGAGTACTGAGGAGCTGCTTCTAGAGAGGAGGCTAAGCTGGAGCAACTGGTGGTAGACTCGAACACTCCGTTGTATGATGGTTGCAATCCTGAGGTGACCTGCCGAGCACTATTTTTAGGAAGTTCTGCAGGGCGCTCGTTTAATAGAGACGTAGTGCTCGAAGGATGTTATGTTCGAATAACGTGTAACATTGTAAAACCATGTTTTGATGGAATATAAAAGCTTTTTATACTTGTGCTTTCAAGAATTAGAATACCTCCTGTGCGGCCGTTAATGTATATGTTGAAGGAAATATGCCCTAGAGGCAATAATAAAATTATTATTTATTTCCTTATATCATGATAATTGTTTATTATTCATGCTAGAATTGTATTAACCGGAAACATAATACATGTGTGAATACATAGACAAACATAGTGTCACTAGTATGCCTCTACTTGACTAGCTCGTGAGTCAAAGACGATTCAGTTTCCTAGCCATGGACAAAAGAGTTGTCATTTGATTAACGGGATCACATCATTAGGAGATTGATGTGATTGACTTGGCCCATTCCGTTAGCCTAGCACTTGATCGTTTAGTATGTTGCTATTGCTTTCTTCATGACTTATACATGTTCCTGTAACTATGAGATTATGCAACTCCCGTTTACCGGAGGAACACTTTGGGTGCTACCAAATGTCACAACGTAACTGGGTGATTATAAAGGAGTACTACAGGTGTCTCCAAAGGTACATGTTGGGTTGGCGTATTTCGAGATTAGGTTTTGTCACTCCGATTGTCGGAGAGGTATCTCTGGGCCCTCTCGGTAATGCACATCACTTAAGCCTTGCAAGCATTGCAACTAATGAGTTAGTTGTGAGATGATGTATTACGTAACGAGTAAAGAGACTTGCCGGTAACAAGATTGAACTAGGTATTGGATACCGACGATCAAATCTCGGGCAAGTAACATACCGATGACAAAGGGAACAACGTATGTTGTTATGCGGTTTGACCGATAAAGATCTTCGTAGAATATGTAGGAACCAATATGGGCATCCAGGTTCCGCTATTGGTTATTGACCGAGAATAGTTCTAGGTCATGTCTACATAGTTCTCGAACCTGTAGGGTCCGCACGCTTAACGTTACGATGACAGTTTTATTATGAGTTTATAAGTTTTGATGTACCGAAGTTTGTTCGGAGTCCCGGATGTGATCACGGACATGACGAGGAGTCTTGAAATGGTCGAGACATAAAGATTGATATATTGGACGACTATATTCGGACACCGGAAGTGTTCCAGATGTTTTCGGAGAAAACCGGAGTGCCGGAGGGTTACCGGAACCCCCC
>NC_041381.1:654560804-654586144 GCF_002162155.2 Triticum dicoccoides
GGGGCGGCTAGGGTGGGCCGCGCGCCCCCTCTCCCTCTAGTCCGAATTGGACTAGGAGGGGGGGCGCCCCCCTCTTTCCTTCCCCCTCTCCCCCTTCCTTCCCCCTCCTAGTAGGAGTAGGAAAGGGGGAGTCCTACTCCTACTAGGAGGAGGACTCCTCCTCCTTGGCGCGCCCACAAGGGCCGGCCGGCCTCCCCCCTTGCTCCTTTATATACAGGGGCAGGGAGGCACCCTAGGACACACAAAAGTTGATCTACGGATCGTTCCTTAGCCGTGTGCGGTGCCCCCCTCCACCATATTCCACCTCGGTCATATCGTCGCGGAGTTTAGGAGAAGCCCTGCGCCGGTAGAACATCATCATCGTCACCATGCTGTCGTGCTGACGGAACTCATCCCCGAAGCTTTGCTGGATCGGAGCCCGGGGATCGTCATCGAGCTGAACGTGTGCTGAACTCGGAGGTGTCGTACGTTCGGTGCTTGGATCGGTCGGATCGTGAAGACGTACGACTACATCAACCGCGTTGTGATAACGCTTTCGCTTACGGTCTACGAGGGTACGTGGACAACACTCTCCCCTCTCGTTGCTATGCCATCACCATGATCTTGCGTGTGCGTAGGAAATTTTTTGAAATTACTGCGTTCCCCAACAGTGGCATCCGAGCCCAGGTTTTATGTGTAGATGTCATATGCACGAGTAGAACACAAGTGAGTTGTGGGCGATACAAGTCATACTGCTTACCAGCATGTCATACTTTGGTTCGGCGGTATTGTGAGATGAAGCGGCCCGGACCGACATTACGCGTACGCTTACGCGAGACTGGTTTCACCGTTACGAGCACTCGTGCTTAAAGGTGGCTGGCGGGTGTCTGTCTCTCTCACTTTAGCTGAATCGAGTGTGGCTACGCCCGGTCCTTGCGAAGGTTAAAACAACATTAACTTGACGAACTATCGTTGTGGTTTTGATGCGTAGGTAAGAACGGTTCTTGCTAAAGCCCGTAGCAGCCACGTAAAATTTGCAACAACAAAGCAGAGGACGTCTAACTTGTTTTTGCAGGGCATGTTGTGATGTGATATGGTCAAGACGTGATGCTATATTTTATTGTATGAGATGATCATGTTTTGTAACCGAAGTTATCGGCAACTGGCAGGAGCCATATGGTTGTCGCTTTATTGTATGAAATGCAAACGCCCTGTAATTGCTTTACTTTATCACTAAGCGGTAGCGATAGTCGTAGAAGCAATAGATGGCGTAACGACAACGATGCTACGATGGAGATCAAGGTGTCGCGCCGGTGACGATGGTGATCACGACGGTGCTTCGAAGATGGAGATCACAAGCACAAGATGATGATGGCCATATCATATCACTTATATTGATTGCATGTGATGTTTATCCTTTATGCATCTTATCTTGCTTTGATTGACGGTAGCATTTTAAGATGATCGCTCACTAAATTATCAAGAAGTGTTCTCCCTGAGTATGCACCGTTGCGAAAGTTCTTCGTGCTGAGACACCACGTGATGATCGGGTGTGATAGGCTCTACGTTCAAATACAACGGGTGCAAAATAGTTGCACACGCGGAATACTCAGGTTAAACTTGACGAGCCTAGCATATAACAGATATGGCCTCGGAACACGGAGACCGAAAGGTCGAGCGTGAATCATATAGTAGATATGCTCAACATATTGATGTTCACCGTTGAAACTACTCCATCTCACGTGACGATCTGACATGGTGTAGTTGATATGGATCATCTAATCACTTAGAAGATTAGACGGATGTCTATCTAAGTGGGAGTTCTTAAGTAATATGATTAATTGAACTTTAAATTTATCATGAACTTAGTCCTGGTAGTATTTTGCAAATTATGTTGTAGATCAATAGCTTGCATTGTTGCTTTCATATGTTTATTTTGATAAGTTCCTAGAGAAAATTGTGTTGAAAGATGTTGGTAGCAATGATGCGGATTGGATCCGTGATCTGAGGTTTATCCTCATTGCTGCATAGAAGAATTATGTCCTTAATGCACCACTAGGTGACAGACCTATTGCAGGAGCAGATGCAGATGTTATGAACGTTTCGCTAGCTCAATATGATGACTACTTGATAGTTTAGTGCACCATGCTTAACGGCTTAGAATCGGTACTTCAAAGACGTTTTGAACGTCATGGACCATATGAGATGTTCCAGGAGTTGAAGTTAATATTTCAAGCAAATACCCAAGTTGAGAGATATGAAGTCTCCAACAAGTTCTATGGGTAAAAGATGGAGGAGAATCGCTCAACTAGTGAGCATGTGCTCAGATTGTCTGGGTACTACAATCGCTTGAATCAAGTGGGAGTTAATCTTCCAGATAAGATAGTGATTGACAGAGTTCTCTAGTCACCATCACCAAGTTAGTAGAACTTTGTGATGAACTACAGTATGCAAGGGATGACGAAAATGATTCCCGAGCTCTTCGTGATGTTGAAATCGACGAAGGTAGAAATCAAGAAAGAGAATCAAGTGTTGATGGTTGACAGGATCACTAGTTTCAAGAAAAGGGCAAAGGGAAAGAAAGGGAAACTTCAAGTAGAATGACAAGCAAGTTGTCACTCCCGCGAAGAAGCCCAAAGCTGGACCAAAGCCTGAAACTGAATGATTATACTGCAAAGGAATTGGTCACTGGAAGTGGAAATGCCCTGAATAATTGGTGGATAAGAAGGATGGCAAAGTGAACAAGGGTATATTTGATATACAGGTTATTGATGTGTACCTTACTAGTGTTTATAGTAGCCCCTGAGTATTTGATACTTGTTCGGTTGCTAAATATTAGTAACTCGAAACAGGAGTGACAGAATAAACAGAGACTAGTTGAGGGTGAAGTGACGATCTGTGTTGGAAGTGGTTCCAAGATTGATATGATCATCATCGCACACTCCCTATACTTTCGGATTAGTGTTAAACCTAAATAAATGTTATTTGGCATTTGCGTTGAGCATGAATATGATTTGATCATGTTTATTGTGATGCGGTTATTCATTTAAAGTCAAAGAATAATTATTGTTCTATTTACATGAATAAAACCTTCGATGGTCATACACCCAATGAAAATAGTTTGTTGGATCTCGATCGTAGTAATACACATAGTCATAATATTGATGCCAAAAGATGCAAAGTTGATAATGATAGTGCAACTTATTTGTGGCACTGACGTTTGGGTCATATCGGTGTAAAGCGCATGAAGAAACTCCATAAAGATGGATTTTTGGAATCACTTGGTTATGAATCATTTGATGCTTGCGAACCATGCCTTATGGGCAAGATGACTAAAACTCCGTTCTCCGGAACAATGGAACGAGCTAGTGACTTATTGGAAATAATACATACTGATGTATGCGGTCCAATGAGTATTGATGCTCGCGGTGGGTATCGTTATTTTCTGACCTTCACGAGATGATTTGAGCAGATATGAGTATATCTTCTTAATGAAACACAAGTCTGAAACATTTGAAAAGTTCAAAGAATTTCAGAGTGAAGTGGAGAATCATCGTAACAAGAAAATAAAGTTTCTACGATCTGATCGTGGAGGAGAATATTTGAGTTACGAGTTTGGTCTTCAATTAAAACAATGTGGAATAGTTTCACAAACTCATGCCACCTGGAACACCATAGCGTTATGGTGTGTCCGAACATCGTAACCGCACTTTATTGGATATGGTGCGATCTATGATGTCTCTTACCGGTTTACCACTATTGTTTTGGGGTTATGCATTAGAGACAGCTGCATTCACGTTAAATAGGGCACCATCTAAATCCGTTGAGATGACACCGTATGAACTATGGTTTAGCAATGAACCTAAGCTGTCGTTTCTTAAAGTTTGGGGTTGCAATGCTTATGTGAAAAAGTTTTAGCATGAAAAGCTCAAACCCAAATCGGAGAAGTACATCTTCATAGAATACCCAAAGGTAACTATTGGGTACACCTTCTATCACAGATCCGAAAGCAAGATTCGTTGCTAAGATGGATCCTTTCTAGAGAAGGAGTTTCTCTCGAAAGAAGTGAGTGGGAGGAAAGTAGAACTTGATAAGGTAATTGTACCTTCTCCCAAATCGGAAAGTAGTTCATCACATAAATCAGTTCCAGTGATGCCTACACCGATTAGTGAGGAAGTTAATGATGATGATCATGAAGCTTCAGATCAAGTTACTACCTGTCGGTGTACTAGAGTAGGGGTACCCTAGTATCCCGAACTTGTGCATGGGCAGTGGCAGCACCCCGCGGCAAGGCTTGCCGGGTGACCGCCAAGTTTCTCCGTGGTTCCTGTGGAGCCATTCAAGAACAAAGTATTCAAGCCAAGGAGACAAGGCCCCGGCAAGAGGAGCTTGCCGGGAAGGCCAACCAAGGCATCTCAAGGAACTTGCCGCGACGCACCACGCGTCCCGGCGAGGCCCGGTGAGCGACAAGCTTCCGGACGCGACAAGACAACGACCGCGGCAAGGCGCTTGCCGCGTCAAGCTACCACTCTATACCCGCGCTCCAGCACATCCACAACGTGTCGCCCTGGGGCCTTTCCAGGCGTGCGTGGCAAGAGGCTGTGCAGCCAGCGGTGCACGGTGGCAAGCGACGCTGACAAGATTGCCATCGTGGCGAGCGGTGGCTGAAGGAAATATGCCCTAGAGGCAATAATAAAGTTATTATTTATTTCCTCATATCATGATAAATGTTTATTATTCATGCTAGAATTGTATTAACCGGAAACATGATACATGTGTGAATACATAGACAAACATATAGTCACTAGTATGCCTCTACTTGACTAGCTCATTAATCAAAGATGGTTATGTTTCCTAACCATAGACATGTGTTGTCATTTGATTGATGGGATCACATCATTAGAAGAATGATGTGATTGACATGACCCATTCCGTTAGCCTAGCACTTGATCGTTTAGTATGTTGCTATTGCTTTCTTCATGACTTATACAAAGTTCCTTCAACTATGAGATTGTGCAACTCACGTTTACCGGAAGAACACTTTGTGTGCTACCAAACGTCACAACGTAACTGGGTGATTATAAAGGTGCTCTACAGGTGTTTCCGAAGGTACATGTTGAGTTGGCATAATTCGAGATTAGGTTTTGTCACTCCGATTGTCGGAGAGGTATCTCTGGGCCCTCTCGGTAATACTCATCACTTAAGCCTTGCAAGCATTATAACTAATGAGTTAGTAATAAGATGATGTGTTACAGAACGAGTAAAGAGACTTGCCAGTAACGAGATTGAACTAGGTATTGGATGCCGACGATCAAATCTCGGGCAAGTAACATACCGATGACAAAGGGAACAACGTATGTTGTTATGCGGTTTGACCGATAAAGATCTTCGTAGAATATGTAGGAACCAATATGGGCATCCAGGTTCCGCTATTGGTTATTGACCGAGAATGGTTCTAGGTCATGTCTACATAGTTCTCGAACCCGTAGGGTCCGCACGCTTAACGTTACGATGACAGTTTTATTATGAGTTTATAAGTTTTGATGTACTGAAGTTTGTTCGGAGTCCCGGATGTGATCACGGACATGACGAGGAGTCTCGAAATGGTCGAGACATAAAGATTGATATATTGGAAGCCTATATTTGGACATCGGAAAGGTTCCGGGTGAAATCGGGATTTTACCGGAACACCGGGGGGTTACCGGAACCCTCCCGGGGGTTAATGGGCCTTAGTGGGCCATGAGGGAGAAGAGGAGGGCAGGCCAGGGCAGGCCGCGCGCCCCCTCCCCCCTAGTCCGAATAGGACAAGGAAGGGGGGGCGGCGCCCCCCTTTCCTCTTTCCCCTCCCCCCTTTCCTTCTCCACCAAGGCAAGAGGGGGGAGTCCTACTCCCGGTGGGAGTAGGACTCCTCCAGGCGCACCCCAAAGGGGCCGGTCGGACCTCCCCCTCCCTCCTTTATATACGGGGGAAAGGGGGCACCCCATAACACACAAATTGATCTACGGATCGTTCCTTAACCGTGTGCGGTGCCCCCCTCCACCATATTCCACCTCGGTCATATCGTCGCGAAGCTTAGGCGAAGCCCTGCGCTGGTAGAACATCATCATCGTCACCACGCCGTCGCGCTGACGGAACTCATCCCCAAAGCTTTGCTGGATCGGAGCCCGGGGATCGTCATCGAGCTGAACGTGTGCTGAACTCGGAGGTGCCGTACGTTCGGTGCTTGGATCGGTCGGATCGTGAAGACGTACGACTACATCAACCGCGTTGTGCTAATGCTTCCGCTTACGGTCTACGAGGGTACGTGGACAACACTCTCCCCTCTCGTTGCTATGCCATCACCATGATCTTGCGTGTGCGTAGGAATTTTTTTGAAATTACTACGTTCCCCAACAGTGGCATCCGAGCCTAGGTTTTATGCGTAGATGTCATATGCACGAGTAGAACACAAGTGAGTTGTGGGCGATACAAGTCATACTGCTTACCAGCATGTCATAGTTTGGTTCGGCGGTATTGTGAGATGAAGCGGCCCGGACGGACATTACGCGTACGCTTACGCGAGACTGGTTTCACCGCTACGAGCACTCGTTGCTTAAAGGTGACCGGCGGGTGTATGTCTCTCTCACTTTAGTTGAACCGAGTGTGGCTACGCCCGGTCCTTGCGAAGGTTAAAACAGCACCAACTTGATGAACTATCGTTGTGGTTTTTATGCATAGGTAAGAACGGTTCTTGCTAAAGCCCGTAGCAGCCATGTAAAATTTGCAACAACAAAGTAGAGGACGTCTAACTTGTTTTTGCAGGGCATGTTGTGATGTGATATGGTCAAGACGTGATGCTATATTTTATTGTATGAGATGATCATGTTTTGTAACCGAAATTATCGGCAACTGGCAGGAGCCATATGGTTGTCTCTTTATTGTATGAAATGCAAACACCCTGTAATTGCTTTACTTTATCACTAAGCGGTAGCGATAGTCGTAGAAGCAATAGTTGGCAAGACGACAACGATGCTATGATGGAGATCAAGGTGTCGCACTTGTGACGATGGTGATCATGACGGTGCTTCAGAGATGGAGATCAAAAGCACAAGATGATGATGGCCATATCATATCACTTATATTGATTGCATGTGATGTTTATCCTTTATGCATCTTATCTTGCTTTGATTGACGGTAGCATTTTAAGATGATCTCTCACTAAAAATTATCAAGAAGTGTTTTCCCTGAGTATGCACCGTTGCCAAAGTTCGTCGTGCCCAGACACCACGTGATGATCGGGTGTGATAAGCTCTACGTCCATCTACAATGGGTGCAAGACAGTTTTGCACACGCGGAATACTCAGGTTAAACTTGACGAGCCTAGCATATGCAGATATGGCCTCGGAACACGGATACCGAAAGGTCGAGCGTGAATCATATAGTAGATATGATCAACATAAAGATGTTCACCATTGAAAACTACCCCATCTCACATGATGATCGGTTATGGTTTAGTTGATTTGGATCACGTGATCACTTAGATGACTAGAGAGATGTATGTCTAAGTGGGAGTTCTTAAGTAATATGATTAATTGAACCGAAATTTATCATGAACTTAGCATAGTATTTTGCTTGTCTATGTTTGTTTGTAGATAGATGGCTCGTGCTGTTGTTCCGTTGAATTTTAATGTGTTCCTTGAGAAAGCAAAGTTGAAAGATGATGGTAGCAATTACACGGACTGGGTCCGTAACCTGAGGATTATCCTCATTGCTGCATAGAAAAATTACGTCCTGAAAGCACCGCTGGGTGCCAGGCCTGCTGCTGATGCAACTGACGACGTTAAGAACGTCTGGCAGAGCAAAGCTGATGACTACTCTATAGTTTAGTGTGCCATGCTTTACAGCTTAGAACCGGGTCTTCAATGACGTTTTGAACGTCATGGAGCATATGAGATGTTCCAGGAGTTGGAGTTAATATTTCAAGCAAATGCCCGGATTGAGAGATATGAAGTCTCCAATAAGTTCTACAGCTGCAAGATGGGAGAATAGTTCTGTTAGTGAGCATATACTCAAAATGTCTGGGTATAATAATCACTTGATTCAACTGGGAGTTAATCTTCCGGATGATAGCGTCATTGACAGAATTCTCCAATCACTGCCACCAAGCTACAAGAGCTTTGTGATGAACTATAATATGCAAGGGATGAACAAGACTATTCCCGAGCTCTTCGCAATGCTAAAAGCTGCGGAGGTAGAAATCAAGAAGGAGCATCAAGTGTTGATGGTCAACAAGACCACTAGTTTCAAGAAAAAGGGCAAAGGGAAGAAGAAGGGGAACTTCAAGAAAAACAGCAAGCAAGTTGCTGCTCAAGAGAAGAAACCCAAGTCTGGACCTAAGCCTGAAACTGAGTGCTTCTACTGCAAGCAGACTGGTCACTGGAAGCGGAACTGCCCCAAGTATTTGGCGGATAAGAAGGATGACAAAGTGAACAAAGGTATATGTGATATACATGTTATTGATGTGTACCTAACTAGATCTCGTAGTAGCACCTGGGTATTTGATACTGGTTCTATTGCTAATATTTGCAACTCGAAACAGGGACTACAGAATAAGCGAGCACTGGCCAAGAACGAGGTGACGATGCGCGTGGGAAACGGTTCCAAAGTCGATGTGATCGCGGTCGGCACGCTACCTCTACATCTACCTTCGGGATTAGTTTTAGACCTGAATAATTGTTATTTGGTGCCAGCGTTGAGCATGAACATTATATCTGGATCTTGTTTGATGCGAGACGTTTATTCATTTAAATCAGAGAATAATGGTTGTTCTATTTATATGAGTAATATCTTTTATGGTCATGCACCCTTGAAGAGTGGTCTATTTTTATTAAATCTCGATAGTAGTGATACACATATTCATAGTGTTGAAACCAAAAGATGCAGAGTTAATAATGATAATGCAACTTATTTGTGGCACTGCCGTTTAGGTCATATCGGTGTAAAGTGCATGAAAAACTCCATACTGATGGGATTTTGGAATCACTTGATTATGAATCACTTGGTACTTGTGAACCGTGCCTCATGGGCAAGATGACTAAAACGCCGTTCTCTGGAACTATGGAGCGAGCAACTGACTTGTTGGAAATCATACATACTGATGTTTGTGGTCCAATGAATGTTGAGGCTCGCGGCGGATATCGTTATTTTCTCACCTTCACAGATGATTTGAGCAGATATGGGTATATCTACTTGATGAAACACAAGTCTGAAACATTTGAAAAGTTCAAAGAATTTCAGAGTGAAGTAGAAAATCATCGTAACAGGAAAATAAAATTTCTACGATCTGATCATGGAGGAGAATATTTGAGTTACGAGTTTGGTCTACACTTGAAACAATGTGGAATAGTTTCGCAACTCACGCCACCTGGAACACCACAACAAAATGGTGTGTCCGAACGTCGTAATCGTACTTTACTGGATATGGTGCGATCTATGATGTCTCTTACTGATTTACTGCTATCAGTTTGGGGTTATGCTTTAGAGACGGTGTCACACCCTAGCTAGTTCATGCATTAGAGTGTTGCATCATGTTTATTCTTTCATCAGAAACCTGAAATGGGGATGACAGAACCCCCAGCCCTCTCTGAAACCAACTAGGGTTTACTAAAAACTTTTTCAATGAACCTCAAATGCCCTTCTAAAATGCCAATCATTTTTGTCTTGGTTCAGAACCTCTGCCAAAAGTGATGCACATTTTCCTAGGCCATCTTAGGGTTTGTGAATTAAATCATAAATATTTGAATTTGGGCATTTAAAATTATATAAAATATTTAAATGCTCAAATATCTCCAAACTAAAATGTTTCATGTTGGAAATAATCCAACTATGGACCAGGAGTAGTTTGGTGATTTTAGGAGTTGCCTAAGTATTTTTAATAATTCAACAAAGTTGCAGAAGTATTAAAAATACAGAAAACAGAGAAAAATGAAAAAACTTACCTGGCGCCAGCACTCGGCCCACCTGCCGGCCCAGCCCAGCGCCGCTCCAGCGAGCTGCTTGCCGGCCAGGCAGGCAGGCAGGTGCCCGACGGCGACCGCAGCGCGCGCCACGCACCTGCTCGCCGCCTCGCCGCTCCCCTCGCCCGGTGACGTCGTGGATCGCCCTCTCTCTCTCCCCCGAACCCCCCAGACACCCCCTCTCCTCTCTAGCTCCTCCCCCTCGCGCCCCCCAGCCATGGCCGACGCTACCGCCGCCGTGCCTACGTCGTAGCCGCGCTCCCCGCCGCCCGTGCGTCCTCTCATCGTGTCCAGGAGCTCCGCCGCTGTCCACTTCATCGAGCAAGCCGAGCCCCGAGCGCTCGCAACGCCCGAGTCCACCGCAACGACCTCGCCCGAACCGCCGTCGCCGGAGATCCCCTTCAACGCCGTCGTCGCTCCGGTCCGTCCCCGGCCGCACCAAGGTCTTCGTCGAACTCCCTGTGAGCTTAGCCATCTTCCCCTCCCTCCTTTTCTTGCTCCCGAGCCGTGTAGCGACCTCCTGGAGCTCAACCGCACCCACCACCGTGGAGCTCGTCGCCGACGTGCTCCCGGTCACCCTCCGGCCACTCCACGGTGTCCATCATGCTCCCCGCATCACGTAGCACCTAACTAGCTACTCCCCGCACCTCACCGACCCCCCTAGCGACAAGTTCGACTTTGGCCGAACTCCGGTGGCCACCAAAGTCGTCGCCGGCGCCAACTCCGGCCACCCCGACCCCAACGGACTCCACCAAGAGCTGCGGCTCGACCTCAGCTCCTCTCCGGTGGCCTCCGCGGCTCGTTTGGTTGCCGGAACGGCAAAAACCACTTCCGCCGCCGCGTCGGGCTCGCCGGCGGCTAAACGCCGGTACAGCCAACCCGGGTTTGAGCACGGGTGGGCCCTGGTTGACTCCCCTGAGTCTATGACAGGTGGGGCCCAGCCCTGTTAATTAAACAGGTTTAGTTTTAATTAAACTTTAACTAATCTAATCACACTGACACGCGGGACCCACTGTCAGGTTTGACCCGGACGTGTCCCGTTGACCTGCTGACGTCACACTGACGTCAGGCTGATGCAATAATTGATTTTCTGGAATTAATCTAATATAGGAAATTCCAGAATATAGTTTAAACTTCAAAAATTCATAACTTTTATTCTGTAACTCCAAATCAGACAAATTATATATGAAAAATGATCAGAAAAATCGAATATATCCATCTGTACTATTTTCATGCATGATTAAACAAGTTAACCTGATGTTTAATGCAGAACAAGGAAAAACACTTAAAGGGCCATGTTTGAGTTTGAAATTTGAATCTTTGATTCAAATTGGTTCAAACCCTTCTGGTCTTAGTTGCATTAGCCCAACACACTCATATTGCCATGTTTCATGCATGCATCATATTGTTGCACATTGTTTGGTGATGGTTGTGTATCGGTGTTCTTTACGGCAGGTTCTGTCTCCGAGGAGTACCGTGATTACCCTAACGAAGAACCGTATCAGTGCATCGAACCATCAGGCAAGCAACCAACCATTTGATCATATCGATACAATCCCATGTTCTCGCTCCTGCTCTCTTTTACTGCATTAAGACAACGCGTTTCAAACTGCTGTGTGCTACGGTAGTTGAACCCACTTCCTCTGCATGACCTGTCATTGCCACAGTAACTAGACGAAACCCACTAGCATGTGTAGGAGTTGATTGAGCCATATGTATGTGTTGTTCCTACCTTGCTATGCCTGCTATGCTTAGAGTCGTGTCAGGTCTGGTTCATCTGGGTGATGAGCTAGAGTGAAATAATTATGTCGGTAATGAGAGTGGTGTGGTGAACACGATTTGGTAAAGGTATCGATGAGAGGCCATGTAGGAGTACATGGTGGGTTGTTTCATTGAAGCCGACCTTAAGCACTGAGATCTGTATGTGTGATTTAAGATACAGCTACTACCATGCATTGGGCCCTGAAATATGACCCCGCTCGACTTCTTATTCACCCTAGCTCTCTGTCCAGGAGTTGCAAGTAGTTTCTGGTGTTTGTAGCCTACTGGAGGCCGTGGACAGCGCTGACCGTAGGGGTGGGCTGTGATGCGGTAGGTACGTGGCCGGGTGTACCGAATACCCGTTAGGTATCTCGGGAACCCTGTTCACATCGTTCGGGGCCGTTTGGGAAACCTCGGCCGGACTCCCTGCGGATGGAACCTGGATAGGCGATAAACCTGGACTAGAGACTTAGGTGTTTAGGTAGGTCGTGGTCTACACCCACGTCGGCTTTCGCTTGAAGTCTGCCGAGCACATGTCGTGTGCAGACGCTAAGTGGTGGAAACATGTATGAAGAAGTACACCCCTGCAGGGTTATCATGATCTATTCGAATAGCCGCGTCCGCGGTAAAGGACTACTTGGTTGCCTATACAGTTCATAGACAAGTAAATGGAAACTACTAAAAGCCTCAAGATAATTGTGAGTGCCGAGGATGGCTCTTCCGTAGGAAGACGGAGGTGGATCCCCGGTAGTGTATTGAAGTGGTGAGTAGTGGACTCGTGTACGCAAAACCATTTCAAGTTGGAGTCTCGTAGGATAGCCTAGCCAAGAGTCAAAGCTGGCTTGCTGCAATAACTCCACCAACCCTTCTTGATAATGTGCATGTATGTAGGATCTGATGTAAGTCTTGCTGAGTACCTTTGTACTCATGTTTCTATAATTTACATTTTTACAGAAGACGCTGCAACCCCTTCTGATGGGTTCTTCGTAGACATTGACATCAATGAGTAGGCTAAGGCCCAGGTGGTGATCCTGAGCTTGTGAAGGACCACATAGTATAGCTAGGCTTTCCAAGCCTCTTTTATTTTACTAGTTGTCTGTACCCAGACAAGCTACTTCCGCTGCTGGTTTGTATGACTGTATGACTTGAATGCTGGGTCGTGTGACCCGTATCTATGTGTATGCTATGTATGGCTCTCTGAGCCTTAAATAAAGTACTTGTGTCGTAGAGTCATGTTGTGATGCCATGTTGTATTTGCACATATCGAGCATATTGTGTGTATGTTATTGAAATGCTTGGTATGTGTGGGATCTGACTATCTAGTTGTTTATCTTTAGTAGCCTGTCTTACCGGGAAATGTCTCCTAGTGTTACCGCTGAGCCATGGTAGCTTGCTACTGCTCTGGAACACTTAGGCTGGCCGGCATGTGTCCTTCTTCGTTCCTGTGTCTGTCCCTTCGGGGAAATGTCACGCATTGAATACCGGAGTCCTGTTAGCCCGCTACAGCCCGGTTTACCGGAGTCCTGCTAGCCCAGTGCTACAGCCCGGACCCACATGCTGATGACCGACACGTTCGAAGCTGGGTCATGGATGCCTGTCCCTGTAAGTCTGCGCCACTTTGGGTTTACAACTAGTCATGTCAGCCCGGGCTCCTTATCATATGGATGCTAGCGACACTATCATATACGTGAGCCAAAAGGCGCAAACGGTCCCGGGAAAAGGTAAGGCAACACCCGTGGGGATACCGTGCGTGAGGCCGCAAAGTGATATGAGTTGTTACAAGCTAGATCGATGTGACATCGAGTCGGGGTCCTGACAGACGGCCGCATTCACGTTAAATAGGGCACCATCAAAATCCGTTGAGACGACGCCTTATGAACTGTGGTTTCGCAAGAAACCAAAGTTGTCGTTTCTTAAAGTTTGGGGCTGCGATGCTTATGTGAAGAAACTTCAACCAGATAAGCTCGAACCTAAATCGGAGAAATGTGTCTTCATAGGATACCCAAAAGAGACTATTGGGTACACCTTCTATCACAGATCCGAAGGCAAGACATTCGTTGCTAAGAATGGATCCTTTCTAGAGAAGGAGTTTCTTTCGAAAGAAGTGAGTGGGAGGAAAGTAGAACTTGATGAGATAACTGTATCTACTCCATTATTGGAAAGTAGTTCATCATGAGAACCGGTTCCTGTGACAACTACACCAATTAGTGAGGAAGCTAATGATAATGATCATGAAACTTCAGATCAAGTTTCTACTGAACTTCGTAGGTCTACCAGAGTAAGATCCGCGCCAGAGTGGTACGGTAATCCTATTCTGGAAGTCATGTTACTTGACCATGATGAACCTACGAACTATGAGGAAGCGATGATGAGCCCGGATTCCGCAAAATGGCCAGAAGCCATGAAATCTGAGATGGGATCCATGTATGAAAGCAAAGTATGGACTTTGGTTGACTTGCCCGATGATCGGCAAGCCATTGAGAATAAATGGATCTTTAAGAAGAAGACTGACGCTGATGGTAATATAACTGTCTATAAAGCTCGACTTGTTGCAAAAGGTTTTTCGACAAGTTCAAGGGGTTGACTACAATGAGACTTTCTCACCCGTAGCGATGCTTAAGTCCGTCCGAATCATGTTAGCTATTGATGCATTTCATAATTATGAAATTTGGCAAATGGATGTCAAGACTGCCTTCTTGAATGGATTTCTAGAAGAAGAGTTGTATATGATGCAGCCGGAAGGTTTTATTGATCCAAAAGGTGCTGACAAAGTGTGCAAGCTCCAGCGTTCCATTTATGGACTGGTGCAAGCATCTCAGAGTTGGAATAAACGCTTTGATAGTGTGATCAAAGCATATGGTTTTATACATACTTTTGGAGAAGCCTGTACTTACAAGAAAGTGAGTGGGAGCTCTGTAGCATTTCTAATTTTATATGTAGATGACATATTATTAATTGGAAATGATATAGAATTTCTGGATAGCATAAAAGGATACTTGAATAAAAGTTTTTCAATGAAAGACCTCGGTGAAGCTGCTTACATATTGAGCATCAAGATCTATAGAGATAGATCAAGACGCTTAATAGGACTTTCACAAAGCACATACCTTGACAAAATTTTGAAAAAGTTCAAAATGGATCAGGCAAAGAAAGGATTCTTGCCTGTGTTACAAGGTGTGAAGTTGAGTCAAACTCAATGCCCGACCACAGCAGGAGATAGAGAGAAAATGAAAAATGTTCCCTATGCTTCAGCCATAGTCTCTATCATGTATGCAATGTTGTGTACCAGACCTGACGTATGCTTAGCAATAAGCTTGGCAGGAAGGTACCAAAGTAATCCAGGAGGGGATCACTGGACAGCGGTCAAGAACATCCTGAAATACCTGAAAAGGACTAAGGAAATGTTTCTCGTATATGGAGGTGACAAAGAGCTAGTCGTAAACGGTTACGTCGATACAAGCTTTGACACTGATCCGGACGATTCTAAATCACAAACCGGATACGTGTTTTTATTAAACGGTGGAGCTGTAAGTTGGTGCAGTTCTATACAAAGCGTCGTAGCAGGATCTACATGTGAAGCGGAGTACATAGCTTCTTCGGAAGCAGCAAATGAAGGAGTCTGGATGAAGGAGTTCATTTCTGATCTAGGTGTCATACCTAGTGCATCGGGACTAATGAAGATCTTCTGTGACAATACTGGTGCAATTGCCTTGGCAAAGGAATCCAGATTTCACAAGAGGACCAAGCACATCAAGAGACGCTTCAATTCCATTCGGGACCAAGTCCAAGTGGGAGATATAGAGATTTGCAAAATACATACGGATCTGAATGTTGCAGACCCGTTGACTAAGCCTCTCTCACGAGCAAAACATGATCAACACCAAGACTCCATGGGTGTTAGAATCATTACTATCTAATCTAGATTATTGACTCTAGTGCAAGTGGGAGACTGAAGGAAATATGCCCTAGAGGCAATAATAAAGTTATTATTTATTTCCTCATATCATGATAAATGTTTATTATTCATGCTAGAATTGTATTAACCGGAAACATGATACATGTGTGAATACATAGACAAACATATAGTCACTAGTATGCCTCTACTTGACTAGCTCATTAATCAAAGATGGTTATGTTTCCTAACCATAGACATGTGTTGTCATTTGATTAATGGGATCACATCATTAGAAGAATGATGTGATTGACATGACCCATTCCGTTAGCCTAGCACTTGATCGTTTAGTATGTTGCTATTGCTTTCTTCATGACTTATACAAAGTTCCTTCAACTATGAGATTGTGCAACTCACGTTTACCGGAAGAACACTTTGTGTGCTACCAAACGTCACAACGTAACTGGGTGATTATAAAGGTGCTCTACAGGTGTTTCCGAAGGTACATGTTGAGTTGGCATAATTCGAGATTAGGTTTTGTCACTCCGATTGTCGGAGAGGTATCTCTGGGCCCTCTCGGTAATACTCATCACTTAAGCCTTGCAAGCATTATAACTAATGAGTTAGTAATAAGATGATGTGTTACAGAACGAGTAAAGAGACTTGCCAGTAACGAGATTGAACTAGGTATTGGATACCGACGATCAAATCTCGGGCAAGTAACATACCGATGACAAAGGGAACAACGTATGTTGTTATGCGGTTTGACCGATAAAGATCTTCGTAGAATATGTAGGAACCAATATGGGCATCCAGGTTCCGCTATTGGTTATTGACCGAGAATGGTTCTAGGTCATGTCTACATAGTTCTCGAACCCGTAGGGTCCGCACGCTTAACGTTACGATGACAGTTTTATTATGAGTTTATAAGTTTTGATGTACCGAAGTTTGTTCGGAGTCCCGGATGTGATCACGGACATGACGAGGAGTCTCGAAATGGTCGAGACATAAAGATTGATATATTGGAAGCCTATATTTGGACATCAGAAAGGTTCCGGGTGAAATCGGGATTTTACCGGAACACCGGGGGGTTACCGGAACCCTCCCGGGGGTTAATGGGCCTTAGTGGGCCATGAGGGAGAAGAGGAGGGCAGGCCAGGGCAGGCCGCGTGCCCCCTCCCCCCTAGTATGAATAGGACAAGGAAGGGGGGGCGGCGCCCCCCTTTCCTCTTTCCCCTCCCCCCTTTCCTTCTCCACCAAGGCAAGAGGGGGGAGTCCTACTCCCGGTGGGAGTAGGACTCCTCCAGGCGCACCCCAAAGGGGCCGGTCGCACCTCCCCCTCCCTCCTTTACATACGGGGGCAAGGGGGCACCCCATAACACACAAATTGATCTATGGATCGTTCCTTAACCATGTGCGGTGCCCCCCTCCACCATATTCCACCTCGGTCATATCATCGCGAAGCTTAGGTGAAGCCCTGCGCCAGTAGAACATCATCATCGTCACCACGCCATCGCGCTGATGGAACTCATCCCCGAAGCTTTGCTGGATCGGAGCCCGGGGATCGTCATCGAGCTGAACGTGTGCTGAACTCGGAGGTGCCGTACGTTCGGTGCTTGGATCGGTCGGATCGTGAAGACGTACGACTACATCAACCGCGTTGTGCTAACGCTTCCGCTTACGGTCTACGAGGGTACGTGGACAACACTCTCCCCTCTCGTTGCTATGCCATCACCATGATCTTGCGTGTGCGTAGGAAATTTTTTGAAATTACTACGTTCCCCAACAGTGGCGTCCCTGACGGTCCCTTTTTGCACTATTTGGGCGACGTAGATGGGCATTTAATGCCTTTGTCCCCTGCCGTCAGGGTTAGGTATGGTACACTGTACAGGTAGTTGTACCAACCGCAATTCCTTTTTCCATTTTTACCCTTGTTTATGTTGCCACCTGTCGGAGACCCCTTTAGCATATAAAAGGAGGCCCATGTGCAACGTAGAAGGGGGTTCGAAGGCAGAAAAACACTCACGCTCGGTCTCGTTAGCAGCTAGTGTGTATTATAGCACTCAGCGCTCCCGAGCAAGAACTCAATACACTCAGACATGCAGCAGTAGGAGTGTTATCTCTTCAGAGAGCTCCGAAGCTGGGTAAACTGCTCATGTGCTTCGCCTCGATCCGCTCTTCGTGCGATCTCCGCCCCCCGCCGAACCGAAAGGCGCTCGGTCCGCCGGTCCCATAGGTGTTCGTGGATCAGCTTCCCCGACATCTTTGGTGCGCCAGGTAGGGGGCGTTGAGGTTGTGTGAACCTGATCCGGCGTTCACACGAGCTAGATCTTCATCTTCTTCATCGACATGCCACCGAAGAAGAAGGCTTCGGTGGCAGCTGTTCCGTCCACGTCGATCCCACCACCACCGGAGCAAACGGGTGGTGGGGTAGACGCTGGCGGAAGAACGGGCATCGACGAGGGAGCTCACGGTGCTGCCAGGTCCAAGGACAAGGCTGCGCAGACCTCGGCGTCCGTACATGCACCGCGCCTATCTCAGGAGGCGCAGGACCGACAGCGTCATGGTATTCGCAGGGCCATACGTTCGTTGGACCAAGATCGAGCTGGTGGATCTCGGGGTGCTCAAGACCAGCATGCACGCCAACATGCTGGCACGAGCGAGACACGGTCGCCTGGACAGGATACTGCTCCTTCTAACATAGTTAGAAGTCCGAGCATATCCCGCTCCTCGCACCGTTCGCCACTGCCGCCCACCACTCCAACAGAAGCTTTGGCGCGAGCTCAACTGCTCCTGGATTACCCTCCAACGACAGACAGGATCGATGAATGGAGGGCCACCATTCAGAGTCTCATCGGCTTCGCCAACGGCGACACTCCGGGGCAGCCGAGTACATCGCTGCCGCGGCAGGACTGCCGGGCACAAGCCGATGGCGACGAAACCGGTGGGGGTGCAACCACCATGCACTCTCCACCCCGAAGGCCAAGATCGCCGACTCACCGGATCCACCTCGACAGCGACTCCACCGCATCATTAGATCCACGAGCTCGTCGCGATCAACGCCAAGTTCTTCACGAACGATAGCAAGAAGACGCTCGAACTCGCATCGAGCGCTGAAGAGAAGCGCGGCGTCAATCGGACCAGCGCGCTGGGCCCTCTGTCGACATGCATGCACCAGGAGAACTAGGCGACTTGCCGTACGCGGTAGGTTGCCCTGCGTTCACTCATGAGCTGCGGCAAGTCCAGTGGTCCGACAGAGCAAGAAGAGGAAGTTGATTTCTGGTGACTATTTTCCGACAGAGCTCCCCGAAGCCGCCGCCAAGAAGGTCCTCAAGATCAACACCAAGGGTGCTGAGGAGCAGTCTGCTCCGGCAAGCCCTAGGGTTTGTTCCGTTGAAGCAGACGCTCCCGACAAGTTTTTCTCCGGCAAGCTTGCCAAGGAACGTCAAGCTCCGGCTGAGCCGCAGGTTCTCACCGTAGAAGCGGATGTTCCCGCAGCAGCAGATGTGCCTTTAGTCCTTGTTGTCGAGCCGCAAGCTCCAGCATGGGCACAGCAGATTGTCCGTTTCCTTCAGACAGGAGAACTTCCTGAAGAGCGAGAAGAAGCGGAAAGAGTAGCCCGGCAGTCAAGTATGTACCAGTTTGTCGACAACACACTGTACAGAAGAAGACTCAACGGCGTGAAATTGAAGTGTATTCACCGGGAAGACGGACAAAAGCTGTTGGCAGAGATACATGGAGGCATATGTGGTCACCACATTGGCGCAAGAGCACTTGCCGGCAAAGCGTTCCGGCAAGGTTTCTTTCGGCCGACAGCCCTCCAGGATGCAACTGCACAAGTAACCAAGTGTGAAGCGTGCCAGTTCCATTCCAAGCAGATACACTAGCCAGCTCAAGCTCTCCAGACGATCCCTTTATCCTGGCCATTTTCGGTCTGGGGGCTCGACATCCTCGGCCCCTTTCCCCGAGCTGTCGGGGGCTTTGAGTACTTGTACGATGCAATCGACAAGTTCACAAAGTGGCCAGAAGTGGAAGCAGTGGGGAAGGTGACAGCACAGTCAGCAGTCAAGTTCTTCAGGTCGATTGTTTGCCGCTTCGGGATCCCTAACAGGATCATCACCGACAACGACACACAATTCACGAGTCGCACCTTCATGCAGTACATCCAAGATCTTGGCACCAAGGTCTGCTTCGCTTCTGTTGCTCATCCGAGAAGTAACGGTCAAGCGGAGAGGGCGAATGCTGAAGTGCTGCGCGGGCTCAAGACCAGGACTTTCGACAGGCTGCGCAAGTGCGGAAAGAACTGGATTGAGGAGCTGCCGGTGGTTCTTTGGTCGGTCAGGACGACGCCAAATCGAGCCACTGGCCAGACACCTTTCGCTCTAGTCTATGGAGCAGAGGCAGTTCTCCCCACGGAACTCGTATACGGGTCACCTCGAGTGCTCGCTTATGATGAGCTTGAGAAAGAGCAGTTGCGACAAGATGACGCGCTGCTCCTTGAGGAGGACCGTCTTCAGGCCGCTGTACGAGCTGCTCGATACCAGCAAGCTTTGCGCCGCTACCATAGCCGCAAAGTTAATGCCAAAAGTCTCGAGGAAGGCGACCTTGTTCTTCGGCGCGTTCAGTCCGCCAAGAATTCCAACAAGTTGACGCCGAAGTGGGAAGGCCCTTACCGGGTGAAACGAGTCACTAGGCCTGGTGCTGTCCGCCTTGAGACCGAAGATGGCATTCCGGTGAGCAACTCCTGGAACATTGAGCATCTTCGTAAGTTTTACCCGTAAGGCGCGGTTGCCGGAACCTGTTCCGGCAACCACCTTTTGTACAAGTCTTGCCGATGTTGCACGTAATCCTTTGTACGAAGCCGGGCGCAGACCCCGTGCATAGGTAAAGCTCATGTGCTCCGCACATCTTGTCAATTTCATGCTTTCTACTTTTCTTTGCATGCGTTATCTGACACTTTGTGCAGCGCCTACCCCCGGTAAGCAATAACGAGCCGTAAGGCCCCATATCTTTATTTTCTCTTCTTTCTCTTTCTCAAAGAAGGGAAAGTTCCCTCGCCCACAAGTTTGCCGGGGGGAAAGGAGAAGATAATGGTGTGGACCAAGCGTCGTTCGAGGAAGTTTCGCCTTACCGGGAAGCAAACGACAGAAAAGCTAAGTTGCTAAAGTTTGAGCAATCAGTTTTAAAAAATTTAAGTTATCTTCCTCGAACGACCGTGCTTTGTATGGAAAACCTGTGCACGGAGGAACCAACTCGTAGCTAGTTGCGCCCTTACTTTGTTTCGAGTCCACTCAACAACTTAAGTGAGCTGCGACTAGTTGCGACAAGGTTTCTTGTCGGTAGCGGCACCGCCAGCAGGCTGCTGATGTCCCGCACTCAGCGCTCGCGGCTAAGGTGCCTGCGCCGACAAGTTCCCTAAAAGCGTAGGGCAAAAACATACAAAGGAAGGAATCAAGTAAAGGAAATAACATAGCAATCGCTACCCAAAATAGAGTCATATTATAAGATAGCTTGTCGCAGCTCTAACAGATTGTTCTCATAACATGACCAGCAGCGACAAGAAAAAGAGAAAACGGGCGGCCTAATCTACGCGATCGCCCTCAACCCTCTTGATCCCGCTCACCTTGTCCACAATGGGTGCGACAAGGGTCTTGAGCGCTTCCAGATCAACATCCGGCGGCAAGGTCCTGAGGACGTTAGTGAGGTTGAGGCCTGGGTTGCGGAAGGCCACCTTCACCAGCACCTTTTGAAGAGCTCCCGCGCAGATTTTGCGCGACTCGTCGGCCAGCTGCTTTGGGATCTTCTCCCGGAGTCGCTGGAGGGCCGTCGCCACGCCTTTGAAGAACAAGCTGAGCTTGGCGCTGGGTTGGAGGTGCTCATCGTAGGAATACCCGAGATCCTCCATCCCCAGCTGCGCCAGCTCCCCGTCGATGTCTGCGGCAACATCCACGAGACCCTCGGTCCAGTGCTCCACGTTCTCCCTAAAAGTGTTCTGGGCGGCAGCAGCACTAGCCAGCAGCGCCTCGTCGGCCTTGATCTTCTCCTTCAAAACCACCCACGATCTCTCCCATGACGCCGCATTCGACGCGTGCCGTTCGAGGAGGGCGCGGAGGATACAGAGTGAGATACGGCGTAACCCAGGCCGCGCGTGCCCGTGCCCTGTTTGGGCCTGGCCCAACAGCGCTCGGCACCGTGTGTGACCCAGGCCCGGGGGCTCCTGTCGGTGCACTAGAGTAGGGGTACCCTAGTATCCCGAACTTGTGCATGGGCAGTGGCAGCACCCCGCGGCAAGGCTTGCCGGGTGACCGCCAAGGTCCTCCGTGGTTCCTGTGGAGCCATTCAAGAACAAAGTATTCAAGCCAAGGAGACAAGGCCCCGGCAAGAGGAGCTTGCCGGGAAGGCCAACCAAGGCATCTCAAGGAACTTGCCGCGACGCGCCACGCGTCCCGGCGAGGCCCGGTGAGCGACAAGCTTCCGGACGCGACAAGACAACGACCGCAGCAAGGCGCTTGCCGCAGCAAGCTACCACTCTGTACCCGCGCTCCAGCACATCCACCAACGTGTCGCCCTGGGGCCTTTCTAGGCGCGCGTGGCAAGAGGCTGTGCAGCCAGCGGTGCACGGTGGCAAGCGACACTGACAAGATTGCCATCGTGGCGAGCGGTGGCGTCCCTGACGGTCCCTTTTTGCACTATTTGGGCGACGTAGACGGGCATTTAATGCCTTTGTCCCCTGTCGTCAGGGTTAGGTATGGTACACTGTATAGGTAGTTGTACCAACCGCAATTCCTTTTCCATTTTTACCCTTGTCTACGTTGCCACCTGTCGGAGACCCCTTTAGCATATAAAAGGAGGCCCATGCGCAACGTAGAAGGGGGTTCGAAGGTAGAAAAACACTCACGCTCGGTCTCGTTAGCAGCTAGTGTGTACTGTAGCACTCAGCGCTCCCGAGAAAGAACTCAATACACTCAGACATGCAGCAGTAGGAGTGTTATCTCTCCGGAGAGCTCCGAAGCTGGGTAAACTGCTCGTGTGCTTCGCCTCGATCCGCTCTTCGTGCGATCTCCGCCCCCCGCCGAACCGAAAGGGGCTCGGTCCGCCGGTCCCATAGGTGTTCGTGGATCAGCTTCCCCGACACTACCGAACCTCATAGGTCTTCCAGAATAAGATCTGCACCAAAGTGGTACGGTAATCCCGTTCTAGAAGTCATGTTACTAGACCATGATGAACCTATGAACTGTGAGGAAGCGATGATGAGCCCAGATTCCGCGAAATGGCTTGAGGCCATGAAATCTGAGATAGGATCCATGTATGAGAACAAAGTATGGACTTTGATTGACTTGCTCGATGATCAGCAAGCCATGTTAAATAAATGGATCTTCAAGAGGAAGACAGGACACTGATAGTAGTGTTACTATCTACAAAGCTCGACTTGTCACAAAAAGGTTTTCGACAAGTTCAAGGTGTTGACTACAATGAGATTTTCTCAACTGTAATGATGCTTAAGTCTGTCCGAATCATGTTAGCAATTGTCACATGTTATGAAATCTGGCAAATGGATGTCAAAAACTACATTCTTTAATGGATTTATTAAAGAAGAGTTGTATATGATGCAACCAGAAGGTTTTGTTAATCCTAAAGGTACTAACAAAATGTGCAAGCTCCAAATGGACTGGTGCAAGCATCTCGGAGTTGGAATATACGCTTTGATGAGTTGATCAAAGCATATGGTTTTATACAGACTTTTGGAAAGGCATGTATTTACAAGAAAGTGAGTGGGAGCTCTGTAGCATTTCTGATATTATATGTGCAAGACATATTGTTGATTGGAAATGATATAGAATTTCTGGATAGCATAAAAGGATACTTGAATAAAAGGTTTTTCAATGAAAGACCTCGGTGAAGCTGCTTACATATTAAGCATCAAGATCTATTGAGATAGATCAAGACGCTTGATAAGTTTTTCAATAAGTACATACCTTGTCAAGATTTTGAAATAGTTCAAAATGGAATAGTCAAAGAAAGAGTTCTTGCCTGTGTTGCAAAGGTGTGAAATTGAGTAAGACTCAAGACCTGACCACGGCAGAAAATAGAAAGAGAATGAAAGTCATTCCCTATGCATCAGTCATAGGTTCTATAAAAGTATGCCATGCTATGGACCAGACCTATTGTATACTCTGCCCTGGTTTGGCAAGGGAGTACAATAGTGATCTAGGAGTAGATCACTGGACATTGGTCAAAATTATCCTTAGTAGAATAAGGATGTGTTTCTCGATTATGGAGGTGATAAAAGAGTTCGTCGTAAAGAGTTACATCGATGCAAGCTTTGACACCAGTCCAGATGACTCTAAGTCTCAATCTGGATACATATTGAAAGTGGGAGCAATTAGCTAGAGTAGCTCCGTGCAAAGCATTGTAGACATAGAATATTTGCAAAATACATACGACTCTGTAATATGACAGACCCATTGACTAAACTTCTCTCACGAGCAAAACATGCTCATACCTTAGTACTCTTTGGGTGTTAATCAAATAGTGATGCGAACTAGATTATTGACTCTAGTAAACCCTTTGGGTGTTGGTCACATGACAATGTGAACTATGGGTGTTAATCATATACAGATATGAATATTGATGTTAAATCACATGGCGATGTGAACTAGATTATTGACTCTAGTGCAAGTGGGAGACTGAAGGAAATATGCCCTAGAGGCAATAATAAAGTTATTATTTATTTCCTTATATCATGATAAATGTTTATTATTCATGCTAGAATTGTATTAATCGGAAACATAATACATGTGTGAATACATAGACAAACATAGTGTCACTAGTATGCCTCTACTTGACTAGCTCGTGAATCAAAGATGGTTAAGTTTCCTAGCCATGGACAAAAGAGTTGTCATTTGATTAACGGGATCACATCATTAGGAGATTGATGTGATTGACTTGACCCATTCCGTTAGCCTAGCACTTGATCATTTAGTATGTTGCTATTGCTTTCTTCACGACTTATACATGTTCCTGTAACTATGAGATTATGCAACTCCCGTTTACCGGAGGAATACTTTGGGTGCTACCAAACGTCACAACGTAACTGGGTGATTATAAAGGAGTAATACAGGTGTCTCCAAAGGTACATGTTGGGTTGGCGTATTTCGAGATTAGGTTGTGTCACTCCAATTGTCGGAGAGGTATCTCTGGGCCCTCTCGGTAATGCACATCACTTAAACCTTGCAAGAATTGCAACTACTGAGTTAGTTGTGAGATGATGTAGTATGTAACGAGTAAAGAGACTTGCCGGTAACGAGATTGAACTAGGTATTGGATACCGACGATCAAATCTCGGGCAAGTAACATACCGATGACAAAGGGAACAACGTATGTTGTTATGCGGTTTGACCGATAAAGATCTTTGTAGAATATGTAGGAACCAATATGGGCATCCAGGATCCGCTATTGGTTATTGACCGAGAATAGTTCTAGGTCATGTCTACATAGTTCTCGAACATGTAGGGTTCGCAGGCTTAACGTTACGATGACAGTTTTATTATGAGTTTATAAGTTTTGATGTACCAAAGTTTGTTCGGAGTCCCGGATGTGATCACGGACATGACGAGGAGTCTTGAAATGGTCGAGACATAAAGATTGATATATTGGACGACTATATTCGGACACCAGAAGTGTTCCGGACGTTTTCGGAGAAAACCGGAGTG
>NC_041381.1:654586547-654593330 GCF_002162155.2 Triticum dicoccoides
GTAGGAAAGGGGGAGTCCTACTCCTACTAGGAGGAGAACTCCTCCTCCTTGGCGCGCCCACAAGGGCCGGCCGGCCTCCCCCCTTGCTCCTTTATATACAGGGGCAGGGGGCACCCTAGGACACACAAAAGTTGATCTACGGATCGTTCCTTAGCCGTGTGCGGTTCCCCCCTCCACCATATTCCACCTCGGTCATATCGTCGCAGAGTTTAGGCGAAGCCCTGCGCCGGTAGAACATCATCATCGTCACCACGCCGTCGTGCTGACGGAACTCATCCCCGAAGCTTTGCTGGATCGGAGCCCGGGGATCGTCATCGAGCTGAACGTGTGCTGAACTCGGAGGTGCCGTACGTTCGGTGCTTGGATCGGTCGGATCGTGAAGACGTACGACTACATCAACCGCATTGTGCTAACGCTTCCGCTTACGGTCTACGAGGGTACGTGGAAAACACTCTCCCCTCTCGTTGCTATGCCATCACCATGATCTTGCGTGTGCGTAGGAAAGTTTTTGAAATTACTACGTTCCCCAACATATGTGTATATAACCTGAAAGATGGCAGTCTTCGGCTTCAGCCCCACGCATATAATGCGGGGGTGTTCGCAAAAGGCGCATTTTCACACTTGATCCAACGTCTTGGTCCTATAAAGGAGGTGATAGCGCATCGAACTAGGCAACCGGACTATAATGCTTTATCACTTTCACTTAGCCATAGGAGTTTGACGGTGGGGCTACTATATAGCCCCTAGGGGCACCACGCTCACCCGAATTCGGGGCGCGTGTGTGCCTGACCGGGAAACGGCCCTTCGTTAATGCGGAGGAATCCTAAAGATTCCGGCGGGTCATCGAGTGGTTGACCAGTCTCACGCTATATCATGACAGTCAGTTTTCGGCTTTCTCTACTGAGGTGCTCGCCTGGCCGAACCGGGGCACAATCGCAGTAGTTCTCCTGGTGCCGCCTTAGCCGATAGAGCGGAATGTAAGGCAGCAAAACATAGGAGCCGGGCAAACCCAACATTTGACCAAAGACATGATTCAGAGCTGATGCATATAAGGCCAAACTCGCGACGCCGAACACTTCCTAAGGTATTCGGTCTTTATGGAATCGGGCTAAACAACGCCCTTGGTAAGAAGCCCCTGGTGTCCAGGTACGCGCAAAATTCTGACGTGGCCAAATGCCAAGACGCCAGCCTCCTCCTTGGTTAGGGAAAGAAACTGGGGGATGTTATCAACAAGAGACAGTAAAAAAAGGTTTACGCAGGGTCTTAAGCTGAAAAGAATCCTTGGAACGGGTCCCTACTGCACATCTGCGCCTGTGTCTCCGTTGTGCCGTATCCTGGACGAGTGTAGCACGATGCTCATCTGTAAAACAGAGGAACTTAGTTGAAAAACAATCGTGCGAAAATTTATATTATATTAAATAAACAAAGTATAATTCGGGAAATGGGTAGGATTGAGCTTGATTGTCTCTTGTTGTATACGCGCGGAGCCCCTTGTATGGGGGTATGCGGCTAATAAGCCTTTGCATGTTTATGCCGGACTCGTCTAGCCATGTCCGAGGTCTGAACGACCTGTTTAGGTGCTTTAACTAGTAAAGCTGGTTTAGTGTGTGGCTGTCAAGGCAGCCGCACAGTATTCCGCGCTCGAGGAACACTCGATATTTCCCTTTAATGAGATGATGCCTCGCGGACCGGGCATTTTAAGCGTAAGGGATGCATAATGCGGTATTGCGTTAAAACGGGCGAAAGCTTCGCGTCCCAGTAGTGCTTGATAGCTACTTGTAAATGGGGTGATGTGAAAGGTTAGATTTTCACGGTGGAAGTTGTCGGGGAAACCGAACATAACTTCCAGCAGGAGAGAACCCGTACAATGTGTATCTGGGCCTGGCGTTACCCCTTGAAAGGAAGTGTTGCCATGGCGAATTTTTGGTGGGTTTATCCCCATTTTGCGGATTGTGTCCTGGTATAGCAGGTTTAGATCACTGTCGCCGTCCATTAGGACTTGTGTAAAGTGGAGTCCGTCAATTATCGGATCTAATACCAAGGCAGTCCATCCTGCGTTCCGGATACTTCTAGAGTAATCCTGATGGTCGAAGGTGATTGGTTGTAACAACTAGTGGCGGGACTCCTCTGGGACGGGTCGTATGGCGTGTATCTCTATAGGCGCCACTCTGTATTTCCCTTTGGTCACGTGAAGTGAGTTTACTGGTTTGACTTCTTGTGGGAACTTCTTTTGTTCTCCTGTGCTCTGCTTGTGGGGTTCGTCATCGTCCTCGCTTGGTATGTCGAGCCCCTTGTGTTCGGCGTTAAGTTTGCCGGATTGCTTGAAGACCCAAAAATTTATGTGGGTATGGTTTGCCGGCTTCCCAGGAGTACTATGGATTTGGCATGTTTTGTCCAAGATGTTGTTTAGGTTAGATAGCTCATCCCTGCTATCCTTGGGGGGGGGCAGCTTTTTCTGATTCTGCCGAGAGCTTTTGAATCCGGCGTTGATTGGCGCGCTCTTCAGGCTGTTTCCCTTGGTTCGGCGCTGGTCCTTGCTACGTCGTGGTTTCCCGTTTCCATCCCTGACTTCGTATGTACTTGGGTCGTTGGTGCTGCTCCTTGCCAACCAGCTATCCTCTCCGGCGCAAAAGCGGGTCATGAGGCTTGTTAATGCGGCCATTGTTCTTGGCTTTTCTTGGTCGAGGTGTCTGGCGAGCCATTCATCTCGAACGCTGTGTTTGAAAGCTGCTAAGGCTTCAGCGTCCGGACAGTCGACTATCTGGTTCTTTTTAGTAAGAAATATGTTCCAGAGTTTCCGGGCTGACTCTCCGGGTTGTTGAGTTATATGACTTAGATCGTCTGCATCCAGAGGTCGGACATAGGTCCCTTGAAAATTTGCCCGAAAAGCATCCTCGAGCTCTTCCCAACTTCTGATGGTGTTTTCGGGAAGGATATTAAGCCAAAGCCAGGCTGGCCCTTTGAGCTTGAGGGGTAAGTATTTTATGGCGTGGAGGTCATCTCCTCTAGCCATGTGTATGTGGAGGATATAGTCCTCGATCCAGACTTCAGGGTCTGTTGTTCCGTCGTATGCCTCTATGTTTGCGGGCTTGAATCCCGCTGGAAATTCATGGTCCAGCACCTCATCGGTGAAACATAGGGGGTGTGTGGCACCCCTATATTTGGGTGTGTCGTGATGTTCGGATACTTGTTGCGTTGCATTGCTTACTTGCTTTCTTGGCCCGTAGATAGATCTGGTTGGGCCATCTTTTTGATGCGAATCCTTGCGCGGATCGCGTGCCGGCTTGAGTGCGGCGCCCTTCGCGGCTCTATGTTGGCCATGGGGTTGTTTATCCGACCGGGTGTCTTTTTGATTTTTTTTATTGCGGGGGATCTAAGGCCTCCTCATCAAATTCCGGCAGTAATTTCCGCTTCGGATAGCTCTTTGTGTGACGACTGTCGCCGTACTTGTTTGCGGTGTTGAGTACTTTGCCCCATCTAATTCTGAGTGCATCTTCCGCTGTTTTGAGCTTTCGCTTCTGCTTTTTCAGGCTACGCGCAGTGGCGACGAGCCTTTTGTGGAGGTTCTTCTGCTCCAGCAACTTGTCTGGCATGAGGTCGTCCAGACTATTATCTTCACCAGGGACGGGTTGTTCGGTTTGTTTACCCAGATTGCCCTGTTCGGACGATTGCTCGATGGCATGTTCGTCGTCCGCCGGTTCGCCCTGCTCGTTGGCTGGGTCTCTGTCGAGGTGGGGTTTGGCGCGGCGCTTACGCCACCGCTTTGATTGCTTTTCGAGGGAACAATCCCTCGTTGCGTCCCTTTGTTCCTCATCGTCGCTTCTTTTAGGTGTGTCCACCATGTATACATTGTGAGATGAGGTGGTTGTCCAGTGCTCTATAGGCGATGCTTCCTGTTCGTCTCCTGCATCGTCGTCCATACCGTCGATGTCTTTGGAGTCGAAATCGAGCGTGTCGGTTAAATCATCGACAGTGGCTACAAAATGGGTGGTGGGTGGGCTTTGAACTTCTTCGTCATCCGCATCCCATCCTTGCTGGCCATAGTCCGGCCAGGGCTCTCCTGATAAAGAGAGAGACTTTAGTGAATTCAGGATGTCGCCGAAGGGCGAGTGCTGAAAGATGTCCGCGGCGGTGAACTCCATGATCGGCGCCCACTCGGGTTTGATCGACAGGGGCGCCGGAGGTTCGGGGTCCGGAAAGGAGTCCGGCACCTTGGAGTCACGAGCTTCGCAAAGGACAAGGCTGGTGTTCGGCTCGATCGCCGTAGAGATTGCAGCCCCCGAGGCGGCATCCAGCCACCCGTCCTCGATTGGCGCAGTCGGCTCCGAACTAAGGGTCGGAGCGGACACTGGGCGGCCTCCTGGGCACTGTTCGGCGGCAGAGCTAGATCGTGCCCATCACGACAGTGCGGCGCGCTCGGCTGTGGGTCGAACCCGTCGAAGATCAAGTCTCCACGGGTATCAGCCGTGTAGTTCAAACTTCCAAATCTGACCTGATGACCAGGGGCGTAGCTTTCGATCTGCTCCAGATGGCCAAGCGAATTGGCCCGCTGTGCAAAGCCACCGAATAAGAAGATCTGTCCGGGGAGAAAAGTCTCACCCTGGACCGTGTCGTTGTTGATGATCGGAGGAGCCATCGGGCCTAGAGATGACGACACGGAGGAACTCTCAACGAAACACCAATATAGGTGTCAAAACCGGCGGATCTCGGGTAGGGGGTCCCGAACTGTGCGTCTAGGCGGATGGTAACATGAGACAAGGGACACGATGTTTTTACCCAGGTTCGGTCCCTCTCGATGGAGGTAAAACCCTACTCCTGCTTGATTAATATTGATGATATGGGTAGTACAAGAGTAGATCTACCACGAGATCAGAGAGGCTAAACCCTAGAAGCTAGCCTGTGGTATGATTGTTGTTCGTCCTACGGACTAAAACCCTCTGATTTATATAGACATCGGAGAGGGTTAGGGTTACACAGAGTCGGTTACAATGGGAGAAGATCTACATATCCGTATCGCCAAGCTTGCCTTCCACGCCAAGGAATGTCCCATCCGGACACGGAACGAAGTCTTCAATCTTGTATCTTCATAGTCTGGGAGTCCGGCCAAAGGTTATAGTCCGGTCATCCGGACACCCCCTAATCCGGGACTCCCTCAGTAGCCCATTTTGTTGCCTCCTATCATGCCATTCGGCGTCCCGCGACGCACAATGAACTTTAGAAGGATCTGATTGAAGAGTGGTGGGCATGGCATGGACGACAAAGAGCATGATTTCTGCATTCGACATTGTATTGTTCATGAACTATTTGTTGTGTTTATTGCATTATTTGTTGTACTGAACGATAAACTATTTGTTTGAGTTGTAATGATAACGAAATTGAACTGTTTATTGTTGATTTATTTTGTTTGTTTCATTATTTTTGCTCCTCTTTTTGAAATGTATATGTGGTTTATGCATACTGCGCGCGCTGTATTTTTGCGCGCTGATGGAGCGGCGTGCGCGCGCTGCATTATAGCGCGGCTGTTGGAGATGCTCTAAGGAAAGTAACAAGTGTAGCCTTTTCAGAGTCGAGACTGTATTTCAGTTGTCGCTAGGGAAGTTGCCTGAGAGCATCTCCAGCCGCGCCCCCAACAAGGCCCCCCAGGCGACTTTTCGGCTGCCGGCGCAAAAAAAATCGGCCCAGTCGTGCCCCCAGGGGCCCATTTTTCGCCGGCTCGAGCCGAAATTGGCGCCGGCGGACCCAACCCGAACCCGGCACGCTGGGGTCGCTCGGGGGCGTCGTGCGAATCTTTTATGGCGCAAAAGCGCCATGGGCCAGCCGCGTCAGCGACTCGACTCCCTTCTCGCCGCTTCGTCGTCCTCATCGCCTCGTTTCCCGCGGCAAATCAATGCCAAAGCTGCGCGCGCTGCCGCGCCGGTCAGCCTCCATTGATGCCTCACGGGCGGCGCAGTGAAGTCCGGGCGACGCGCATCCCCTCGGCCGCCACATCTCCCGCTACGCGTGACGCGCCGGCCAAGCCTACCGCGCGGCGCTTCCGCCTATATAAGCCGAGAATCAGCGTGCCGGAGATACGCACACACACTACACCACCGACGCGCCCACTTCTCCCTTTTCCTCTCGCCGTCTCCAGCTCAGAAGCATGGCCGAGCGCTTCCCAGACGACGGCGCGGCGGCGAATGGTTTCGGGCGCCGCCATCTGCACGAGGACGAGGCTCGCCTCCTCTTCGAGGCCGAGTACCCGGCCTCGCCGGACATGCGGGTGCCCGGGTCATGGAGGATCAGCGCCGGCGGCGTGCCGGTGCCACCACCGCCCACCGGGGCGGCGCGGCATGCGGAGATCGCACGCATCCGCGCGTCCCTACCGCGGGCGGCGAGGGAAGGACCGCGGTACACCCCTGACAGCTCGCTCTGGGAGCCCTACTTCCACCGCCGACACGCCGAGCAGCTCGAGGCGACGAACGGCGTCGTGCCCTCCGGCAGGCTCAACTCCGAGGGCCGGCGCTGGTGGTGGGGCGTACCCGGCCGCACGTTGGAGGTCGTCCTCGAGTACATCGAGGGCGGCAACACGCCGTGCCTCGAGTACCCCGCTCCCCCGACCTTCTCAGGCCGTCGTGGGAGCTCCTGGATGCCGAGGCGTATGGAGCGGCCCGGCGCGTCCTCCTCCTCGTCCGGCCGCTTGTCGGGCTCTCCCTGCCTCCGCCTTGTCAAGCCGGAGCCCCAGGACACGCCGGTCAGCGCGCGCACCCGCAACTCCTCCGGCGTCCGCATCGGCGACTCCACCCC
>NC_041381.1:654593565-654617283 GCF_002162155.2 Triticum dicoccoides
AGCCCGGCGCAGCTTCTCCGACGAGGACGCCCTGCAGTGGGCGCGGGACGACTACCTCCGCGACGAGATGGTCCGGCAGCGCCGGGCCCTGGAGGATATCGAAGCCCGCAAGCGCGGGCGCGAGGACGAGCACGGCGTTGTCATCCTCGACAGCGATGACGAGGAGGCCACCCCCGGACCATCCAACCCGTCGCGCCAACCGGAGGAGGGATGCAGCAGGGACGGCGGCGGAGGAGGTGGCGACGACGACGACGACGACGGCGGCGGCGGCGGCAACTACACGCGGTTCTACAGCCTCCTCGGCATGTAGAACTGCGAGGGCGGGCGGCGGACGGCGAGGAGCGGCGATGGAGACGGCGAGTGGCGGCCCCTAGTAGTTTTTTTTTTTGTTAAATATGTTTAAGTTTGAATGAACTCGCCGAAGTTTGCAAGAATTTGCGCCGTTTTTGTGCCATGTTTAGATTTTTTTAAAATAACATGGGCGCCGCGACTGGGGGCATCACGCCCCCGGCGCGCGGATTAGCGTCGGTGCGCCCCCCGGCGGCGATTTTTAGCCCCTCCTGGGGGACGGCTGGAGATGCTCTGATAAATTATCATCACGAGAGTTCCACACTCTGCAACCCAATGCATGGTCGTTACCACTCGTGCTCTGGACCACCCATGGCCGCGCTGCAGCCACAAGATACACGGATAGATGCAGACATCGTGCAGCTGACGACGAGAAACGTGGAGCGCGCGCGCGCCGCACACGAGAAGCCCACAAGCACGCACCACCAGCAGATAACGCACGCGCTGAGCGCAAGACACCAAGAACGCAATGTCTGGTGCCGCTGACACAGCTGCGGCCGCCGCCGTCGCCGCCGTCGCCGGCTCATCGGGTCCCGCGGCGTTGCCGCTCAGCGGACGCGTGGCCATCGTGACCGGCGCGTCGCGCGGCATCGGGCGAGCCATCGCGGCCCACCTCTCCTCCCTCGGCGCAAGCGTCGTCCTGGGCTACGCGGCCAGCGCGGCCGAGGCCGACGCGCTCGCCGCAGAGCTCCCACGAGCCGTCGCCGTGAAGGCCAACGTGTCCGAAGAGGCCGGCGTGCGCTCCCTCTTCGACGCCGCCGAGTCGGCCTTCGGCTGCGCGGCGCCGCACATCATAGTCGCCAACGCCGGCGTGCTCGGCGACAAGTACCCGCCCCTCGCCGACACCGCCACGGCGGACTTCGACCGCGTGTTCGCCGTCAACACGCGCGGCGCCTTCCTCTGCCTCCGCGAGGCCGCCAACCGGCTGCCCCGTGGCGGCGGCGGCCGGATCGTGGCCGTGACGTCGTCCGTGGTCGGGTCGAACCCGACGGGGTACTCCGCCTACACGGCGTCCAAGGCGGCCGTGGAGGCGATGGTGCGTACCATGGCCAAGGAGCTCAAGGGCACGCGCGTGACGGCCAACTGCGTGGCTCCGGGGGCCACGGCCACGGACATGTTCTTCGCCGGGAAGAGCAACGAGACGGTGAGGCGGACCGCGGAGATGAACCCGATGGAGCGGCTCGGGGAGGCCGGCGACATCGCACCAGTGGTCGGCTTCCTCTGCACTGACGCCGCCGAGTGGGTCAACGGGCAGGTCATCAGGGTCAACGGCGGGTACGTCTGATAATCTGCTGGCTGGCCTGTCATGCCATTAGACATTACGGTGGGAGCGAAATAATGCCTCTGGGTGTTGCAGAAAACTAAAAAAATATATCTGCCGGAAATTTATAGCACAATTTACATTTTATGGATCTATCATTCACGACAAGCATATCACTACCTGGAAGCATCGAAGTACCTTCAACAACAAAGAGCAACAAAACACACTAAAAATGGATCATCGGCCTTACAATACGTGTGGTAGTTAGTGATACTCATTCATACAATTCATATCCAATGTTTGCATTTCTAGTTTACATGAATCAGACGCGGTACGCTGTTTCACCGGTCAGCTCCTTGTAGCTCTCGGGTTGGCTTCCTTGAACCACCGATGCTTGAGCGCTTGCTCCGCCGTGAGCCTCTTCTCCGGGTTGCATCGTAGAAGACCGCTCAAGACCTCGAAACCAGCCTCCGACAATGTCGGCGGGCCTTTGATCTTGGCCTCAGCAGGACATGGAAACTTGTTGCGCAGGAAACTTCCTGGTTGGCATCCGCCGGGTAGACGACGCCCATCGTATCCCGACCACTCTTTGATGTCAGCCATGCCAAGAAGGTCCAATATTTCGCTGAGGTGCTCTGCGTCTGACCTCCCATGGAAAGGGTGCTTGCCAGCCAGGAGCTCAGCCATCATGACGCCGAGAGCCCATGAGTCGATACGCTCGTCATAATCTGTGCACCCGAGGAGGAGCTCCGGCGCGCGGTATCCCCGTGTCCCGACGGGTTTAGAGTAGGGCGGCTCATCGGCCATGCTACACGACAACCCCAGGTCGCAGATTTTGAGGTTCCCATGTTTGTCAACAAGCACGTTCTCCGGTTTGAGGTCGCGGTGCATGAGCCCGAGACGATTCATCCTCCTCTCGCCGGCGAGAAGCTGCCTCATGAGCAGCCGAACCTCCAGCTCGGTGTGCCTCCTCCCGAAGCGGACATGCTTCATGACGTGCCTGAGAGTCGGCCCCACAAACTCCATGGCGAGGAAGGCCTCGCCGCCGAGGTGGCCGGAGGCGCGCGGCTGCACGATGGATGGGTGGCCGCTGCAGGCCTCGAGGGCGCAGACCTCGCTGGCGAAGTCGGAGAGGTAGCGGTCGACGTCGTGGCCGCGAGCGCCGTTCGTCCGGAGGCACTTCATCGCCACGATCTCTGCCGTGCGGCGGTCCCTCGCGCGGTAGACGACGCCGAAGGTTCCCGCGCCGAGCACCTCGAGCCGGTGGTAGCGGCTGGCTGTCGGGGAGTTGGAGTCGTTGCTGGTGGCCGCCGCTCCTTGATTCTTGCGCGCCGCCGGTGTGGCCGTGACGGCGTGGTCTAGGGCAGCCACGCCCTCGCCGGGCGGCGTTGAGGTCGACCAGCCCATTGTTTCGGCGGGAAAACTCGTGGAGATGGATTGCCTGATCGATCGGCAAGTAGAAGCTAGCTACCTTGACGGAGGTAGAGGGAGAGATTGGTTTTGGTTTCTGATCTCACAAGGGAGGCCGTATGCGTATGCCAATGTACTATATGTAGACGGAGAGCGCGTACGCTAGCCTGCATTCCACATACGACTCGGTTATGGAATTCTATTCGAAGTCGGAGAGAAGGGAAGGGCTGAAAGGGCAGTTTTGTTGGCAAGTTTGGGTGTGCATACGTTTCCTACCCTAGCCGCCGCCGCCACCAGGTGACTAGGGCGAGACACTTTTTCCTCCGATCTCCACCGGCCGGTGCGCTGGCCCCCTCTCCCGTCGGCTGTTGCTCCGGCGGCAGGAGGGAGGGAGGACCCCGTTCCTCCGCTCTGTAGTTAGGTTTTGGATTTGTAGGTCGTGGTGCGTTGTTGGGGTGGTGGGAGCGGCGCCCGGACGAATAAATCTGCCTCAACCCCACTCCCACACCGGCGGTGTCCTTCATGGCGGCGTCTCGGAGTTGATGGCATCGTGTCTCTGTCGATCCCTCAGATCGACAGCGTTAGGGTTCATGGATGGTGTTGACGAGGCGGGGCGGCGACTCCATCAGGTGTGTCTCTCCTTCTGCTCTGTCCCCGTTGCTGTGGCGTTGTCTCCTACGTCATGGTGGAGCGGGGAGGTCTTGTCGTTCAGGAGTACACACATGCGATTGTCTACGCAAGTGACAGCTGGAAGATGGAGTATCTTGTGTTGGGTCTGTGGTCGAAGGCGGGCAGTTCTGGTTTCCTTCTCCGACGTCGTCGTTATGCGAGGGTGTCAGTTCTGAAGTTCGATGGCGTGTCCGGGGACATGTTGCCCCGGTCTGATTCTTTCAACGGCTATGATTTTGCTTTTGGCAAACTACTTTGGAGGTCCGTAAAGCTGCTGATCAGCGATGGACCCGCGTTGAGCTTGGGCGAAGAGGTGATCTGTCCTTTTACCCTTTGGTGGCCGCTTCGGTGGTGTCGAAGGAAAGGGACAGGCGCTGGTAATTTGCATAGGATCTTCCTATCTTTTCAGTCATGTATGATCGGTGCTTACATGCCTTGTAACTTGATCTTTATTCTATATAAATGAGACACGTATTACCATGTAAAAAAAAAGAAAGAAAGGGCTGGACTGGAAGGCTCGTGCATGTGCATGCCAATTAGGGTTTAGGCTCGAGAGTGAGGGAGGCGTAACCGCCGGCCTAAAAAAAACACTCAAAGCGGCGGGCCTATGCATGCCATAATGTGTGTGCGCGTCTCGTGCGGCATATGCATGCATGGACCGGTGCACTCCGTGATTAGCAAAAAAAACGAGCATTCAACCAGATTCAATTACCTTACAGCATCCACAGCGGGTTGCCCAAACCCATCTCAAACGCCTGGTAAAACCTGACTCAGACGGGCGCCTCAAACATCCAAGCTGATCAACTCCCCTCATATTCAATTTAAATGTAGGGCGGATATGGGGATGCTCGGACGCGTCCGCAATGTCGGAATCGATAGGTCCACCTTACCATAAACTGCATCAAATTCACTCTCTCGATCTAACGGATCCATTTGCTCTCTTCCATCTTCTTCCTTCTCCGCGTCAGACGTCTCGCAGCTCCGCCGCCACCCTTACTTTTTTTAGAACAAAGGCTCGCGAAGAGCCTGGCTTTGAATTAACAAAGCCATCAACCGGCCAGGAGTTACAACACACACCCAAATTACAACGGCCAAACCGGTACAATGGGGAACACGAAAGAGCAAACCCGAACTACAGCCTCCATAAGCAGCTAATGAAATGAAAATAAAGATTACTACTTGTTAGAGGCCAAGCACTCCACACTAGGATCATTGGAATCAAGGACGAAGCAGCAGAGCAGGACATTTCCACTGTCGATAATGGACCTTGCTCGAAGCGTGTTGGTGACGTGGAATCTCGAGGATCGAAATGGCTATGATGCCAAATGTGAACTACTTTCTCTGTTAATCATTCAAACGAGTTCATCGCCGTGGATCTATCCTCCCACACATCTCGGTAGCTACAGTGTCTTGGCCGAGGCCACCTACTTCTGTTCCAAGTCACAGCTCACCACATACACATGTATTTGAATGAGACTGTTTTATCCTGATTAACGGGCCCAGTCTGGGCCTGCAAGCCACCGGGAAGAATGTGACGACGAGTGGGCCTAGGCCTCAGACCACGAGTTGAATCTTCGCCTTCACGCTCGCCGTCTTGATCTTCAGTAACGGAACAGGTGGCGAATCAACCTGTGGTTGAGTTGGTTAGGTGGACATTGGTATCCTCAATCCACCAGGGTTCAAATCCTGGTGCTCGCATTATTCCTGGATTTATTTTAGGATTTCCGGCGATGCGCATTCAGTGGGAGGAGACGTTCCCGTCGACGACGAGGCGTCTACGGTGACTTCGTAAATTTCAAGATGATATGCCGGCTCAGTCTCTCGGAGGTGCTCATAGGGGTAGGGTGTGTGTGCGTGCGTTCATAGAGGTGAGTGTATGCGCGTGTATATGAGCGCTTGTGTCATGCTCAAAAAAGAAGTAACGGAACAGGTGTGCTGACAAAAAAAACCTTTGGAGATCCCACACACGCGCGAGTGGCCATCTTTCACTGCTTGAGACCCTGGTTTTGTGGCCTTCCAACACAAATAACATCCACCTTTGTTGCATCTCAAAATTTGAACTTTTAAGGATCATTAATTAAGCCAATTATCTGAAACCCACCTATAATAAAATTGGGAAAAAATTCATTTCTCTACCTAACTCGAACCCACACCTGACATTTACTTGCCCCTAATATGCTCAAACTTACGTGTTGTTATGGTTGTGGGCGCTTAAAAATCTGCCCAGAGCTAAATTATGGATATTAACATATTACAACATAAAATAATATGTTAATAGCAAAGAATCTTATCGAAAGTTATTTTCTCAACGACTACACTTATGTGGTCCATTGATCCTTGATAAGCGTGCCATGTGATCCTTGGTACTCGGGGAGTAATAGTGAGAATTGTCGTCATCAGCTATGGGGACTCGGGGAGCTTTCAGATAACAATATCTTATAATTTTCTCTCTTTTCTTTTTGCAAAGATTCCCAGCCAAAAGGAGCAAAAGCGACAAGCTTACAGAGAGCATAATTACAAGTCCCAACACTTGTAACCATGGCCTCCTCCTCCCACCAAGAACTCCATGAACAAGCAGGCGAGGAAGACGAAGAAGGGGAAGACCACTACGACCAGCATGCCGACCAAATCACCGCCCCACTTCGTAAGCCGGCCGAGCCACAAAAATCGTCGGCTCAGTCGTTTACTGGGCGTGGACTGGGAAGACGATGGCTGACGTTGCTTAACTTCCCGTGCAGTGCAGCCATCAGGTTCGCCGGAGGAAGGAGAGGAATGGGAGGAGGCGGAGAACTCGCCGGTGGAGCAGGTGGCGCTGACGGTGCCGGTGGGAGACGACCCGTCGACGCCGGTGCTGACGTTCCGGATGTGGGCGCTGGGCGCGACCGCCTGCGTGGCGCTCTCCTTCCTCAACACCTTCTTCGGGTACCGCAAGGAGCCGCTGGAGATCACGGCCATCTCGGCGCAGGTCGCTGTGGTGCCGCTCGGGCGCCTCATGGCCGCGGCGCTCCCCGAGCGCGCCTTCTTCCGGGGCGGGCGGTGGGAGTTCACGCTCAACCCGGGGCCCTTTAACGTGAAGGAACACGTGCTCATCACCATCTTCGCCAACGCCGGCGCCGGCAGCGTCTTCGCCATCAACCTCGTCACGGCCGTCCGGGTCTTCTACGGCAAGCCCATCTCCTTCTTCGTCTCCCTCCTCGTCGTCCTCACCAGCCAGGTTCGTAGTACTTCATAGCTTGATATTCAAGGTGCCTTCAGTGGTGGAGTGGAGCATGAATGAAGTGGTGCTCTGCTCGGCCATGCATGTAGGTGCTGGGGTTCGGGTGGGCGGGCATATTCCGGCGGTATCTTGTGGAGCCGGCGGCGATGTGGTGGCCGTCCAACCTTGTGCAGGTCTCCCTCTTCAGGTACGTACTATCTCTGAATCTGCCTCAAATTAATACCCAGTACCAAATACTCCTACAACATCAAACAGAGTGTCACAATTTTCAATGTTATCACTTATCAGAGCAGCACCATATACTGTTGCATCCTTATTCAATGAAGTGGTGCATATTATTGCAGTTTGCAAACATATAATTTCTTATAGGTACGTACGTACCTAGATCAGCCACTGTACAGTGTCGTAGCATCATGCCTGACGAATTGTGCTAGCCAATCATTCATTGAGTGGTAGCGGGTGGTCATGGAGTCGTCGCAGCCTTGAACGTTAGGTAGTGTTAGTGGTAGTGGTAGTGGTACCACAGGCAGAATGATTGCAAGCGGCCAAGTTGCACGTCGCCATGGAAGCTGCGCTGAATAGTATCACTGTGTGAACATTCGATTCTATCACTTTCCTGTGCAGTCACTTAGACACTGACATGAAATCAACGCTGTCACAAAAAGTAGATGTTAACATACATGCACATTGCCTTACAAAACTTCTGCATCGAGCTACAAAAATGGACACAAATCAATTACCGATTCAAGAATAAAACCATTGCGGCAACTCTAACATCAATCAGCGCAGGTGCGAATTACACAAGACAGAACCAGAAGGGTGTCCAGTTATCCTGAGTAAATAAGAAGACCGCCGATCAGCCTAAGTAAAAGAAAGAAAGAAAGTTAAAAACAAAAAACCAAATTTCAACAGTTTGTTGAAATGAAACTTCTACCAACTAATAAGAGAATAGAATGAGTACTGCCGATGTGTTTATGAACAAGTAACTTACAGATTCATGAATCATGATACATATGCTGATCGATCAGGGCACTTCATGAGAAGGAACCAAGGCGCAAAGGCGGCATGACACGCACCCAATTCTTCATGGTGGCATTCACGTGCAGTTTTGCCTACTACATCTTCCCAGGCTACCTGTTCGAGATGCTCACTTCCATTTCATGGATCTGTTGGATCTTCCCCACCTCTGTAGTCGCTCAACAGTTTGGCTCAGGCCTCCACGGTCTTGGCATAGGTGCAATTGGGCTTGACTGGTCATCCATCTCCTCGTACCTCGGAAGCCCTCTCGCCAGCCCGTTGTTTGCCACTGCCAACATTGCCGTGGGCTTCTTCATCTACATTTACGTAGTCACGCCCATCGCCTACTGGTTTAACGTCTACGAGGCGCGGAACTTGCCCATCTTTTCAGATGGTCTCTTTACGGCGACTGGTCAGAGATACAACATCTCTAGCATTGTGGATTCCGAGTTCCACTTCGATGCAAATGCCTATGAGAAGAATGGGCCACTGTACATAAGCACCTTCTTTGCTGTCAGCTATGGTCTTGGTTTTGCTTGCCTGACCGCAACCATTGTCCATGTTCTCCTTTTCCATGGAAGGTACGTAATTTCACTATGTGCTTCCTTTGTCTTTTGAGCAAAAGTAGCGAGATATGCGACTAAACTTGCAATATAATACTTGTGTCCAGTGAAATTTGGCAGTTAAGCAAGTCAGCTTTCCAGGATAGAAAGATGGATGTACACACAAAGCTTATGAGGAGATACAGGCAGGTCCCTGAATGGTGGTTCATTTGCATCCTTGTCACCAGTGCTGCAATCGCCGTGTTCACTTGTGAGTACTACATTGAGCAACTTCAGTTACCCTGGTGGGGGATACTGCTTGCATGTGCCCTTTCCATTTTCTACACCCTTCCAATTGGAATCATCACAGCAACAACCAACCAGGTATATATGGACTCCAAACTTGAACGCACATGGATACTATATGTCTTACAGCTCTAGCTAGGAACAGCTGGCAGTTTAGCTATTTATTTATATCATATTGACAGACTCCAGGTTTGAATATCATCACGGAGTATATCATGGGTTACTTATATCCTGGACGGCCTGTTGCAAACATGTGTTTCAAGGTATATGGCCACGTTGCCCCTCGTCAAGCTCTAGCATTTCTGCAAGATTTTAAGTTGGGCCACTACATGAAGATTCCCCCAAGGACCATGTTTATGGCTCAGGTCAGCTACTACACTAGTCACATGAACAATGACCGTTACTTGTCCAAGATAATCACATTTAATTTTTCCCATTGTGTGTATCAATTGTACGTGTCCCTAGCTAAAAGTGAAGTTATTGAAAACAACAGGTTGTAGGCACTTTGATATCAGCATTTGTGTACCTTGGAACAGCATGGTGGATGATGGACACAATCCCCAATATATGCAACACCGAGCTCCTCCCAGCAGGCAGCCCTTGGACCTGTCCTTACGACCATTTATTCTACGATGCATCAGTCATATGGGGCCTTATTAGCCCACGCAGAATATTCGGTGATTTGGGAACTTACTCTGCTGTGAACTGGTTCTTTTTGGGTGGTGCCATTGCTCCCCTCCTTGTCTGGCTTGCACACAAGGCATTCCCAGGCCAAAAATGGATCTTGCTTATCAATATGCCCGTGCTGCTCGGCGGAATCAGTCATATGCCTCCTGCCACTGCGGTCAACTACACGGCGTGGATATGCGTTGCATTTTTGTCAGGTTATGTGGTCTATAAGTACCGACATAACTGGTGGAAGAGACACAATTATCTCCTTTCAGGTGCCCTTGATGCTGGTTTGGCATTCATGGCTGTCTTGATATATTTATGCCTGGAACTAGATAACATCACTTTGAACTGGTGGGGCAATGTCTCAGATGGATGTCCTCTGGCTTCTTGCCCCACTGCAAAGGGTATAATTGTGGATGGTTGTCCGGTGCATAATTGAGAATATTCTCATCCATGGCAAGCAGGGCTGGGGAAAAAATTGAGAGCAAATCAAGATGAATGAGGGCTGCAGGGATGAGAGGTTTTGCATGGTATTCTTCTTTGTATATAAATAAAGATTCAGAATATTCACTAAAGGTCTGCATTTAGAAAGAATAAAGAAGAAATCCCCCATGACAGTTTGAATTTGGGTACCTGGCTTTTAGCAAGTGAGGCTTTAATGTCAAATTTTGTTTGGTGGCAAACTCTGTAATTGCATAGTAACATCAGTATGAAGGTAATGCCTTGCACATTTCACTTGCTAAAAGCCAGGTGCCCAAATTCGGATAATTCGAGCAGAAAACATTGCCTTGCACAATTACTCAAATAAACAAAAACAAAATTGGATACAGTAGAAGTAGAAGGTTGCAGTTTGCATCAGAAAAATCAACTGCTCTACGGCAAATATTGAAATCTATCACTTCTTTCAATTATTATCTAGATATGAGGAATGTAGCAGTGCATTCGGTAAACACATTCCTTGTGTTCAGGGTGATAGCAGAATGTGCACCACTGATGACAGGAGGTAACGATAATATAGTTCTGCAAGCTTGCTGTATGAGTCTTGCCTTTTATAACAAAACCATACGCCTTGTAAGAAAAATATGAGAAATGCAACCATAATACGTTTACCTGTTGCCATCATATATAACTGGGTAAATTGGGGAGTTCTCGATTATATGCAACAATTTCTACAACTTCATGTCCGACTGCCAAAAGAAAGTGTAAGCTATGAGTGACCAACTATATGTACAGAGAGTGTATTTAAGGGAAATCAGAACTCAATACCAAGGGCACAGGACTTCAGAAATTATACAGTACATAGGTCGCGCGGTCACAAGTAAGAATATTAACTGAAGCAACGGCACTATAACCTGTGGCATAGCTAGTACTTGCTCTGCAGAAATCCATCGATGCATCCGCTCTCAACTTTTGGTCCTGAACCAATGCTGGGCAGAGGACGAACAGGAGACAGAGAGGCAGGGAAGGGGAGGAAGAAGAGGGCAGATGAGGAGATGGGGATCCGGCGGCAGTGCACAGCCGGAGGGGATGCGACCCCGCCGCGGGGCGTGCAGGACCGGGTAGGGCCCGGGCGGCCAGAGGAGATGGGGTCTGGCGGGCGGCGGCGGGCATGCAGGGTCGGGGAGGGCCGTGGCGGCCGGAGGAGGAGATGGGAGTCAATTCAATCGAAATCAGACCGGGGAAGCTCCGTAACGGCCCATTCCTAATTTTTATCAACTGTTTTGTGTTTTGTCTTTCAGTTTTTTCTACTTTTTTTTTATTTTCGGTTTTATTTTTTGTTTCATTTTTATTTATTTTTCATTTTTCGAACCACTTTTCAAACTCATGATTTTGCAAACATCTTTTCAAACTCATGATTTTGCAAACATCTTTCCAAATTCATGAATGTGCTTTTGAAATCGTGATTTTTTTGAATTCGTGGACATTTTGTGAAATTGTGGAATATTGTTCGAAAATATTCAACATTTGTTTGAATCGGCAAACATTTTTTGAGTCAATATTTCTGAAAGCTGGTAACATTTTTTTGAAATACATGAACTTTTTTTGTTAGACAAACATGTTTTTTGAATCAATAACCTTTTTGGTAATCCACGAACATTTTTTATCTTAGTGAAACTTTTTTATTTTAGTGAAAATTATATAAAAATCATGTGTATTTCTTGAATATATACGAACACATTTTTAGAATCACGAACACCATTTCAAAGCGTGAACATTTTTTGAATATGTGACCACTTTAAAAAAAATCTCAAACATTTTATGATATCTTGAACATTTTTTCAAAATCCTAAACATTTTTTGAATCCTTTGTTTGTTTTTACGAAACAGTACTGGACGAAAGAATAAAACATGCGTGATATACTCCCCCACCCAGCACGTTTCATTGTCTTCTGACGCGCAGGTAGCCAAATAGGAGGACCATGTGTAACGTTGAAGGGGCGAGCACATAATAACGAATCCGCTGATGTATTTGGGCCCATGTCCATTCGACGTTTCGGTACGTATCCTTACAGACATCCAAACACAGCGTAAAGAGTATTAAAAGATGAATGAAGGTTGTAGGGATGAGAAATTTCACTGTTTCATAGCATCAAACAAAATTAAATATTTAAAGCATTCAAATATCATGGAGAAGGGATTTAAAGGTCTAAATACATGGCATTGAATGTTCTATGGAGGAGGGCACACGGGAACAAGCGCCAGGCGTAGACTAAATAGTACTCCCTCCGTTCTGAATTACTTGTCTTAGATTTGTCTAGATACGGAGGTATCTAGCACTAAAATGAGTCTAGATACATCCGTATCTAGACAAATCCAAGACAAGTAATTCGGAACGGAGGGAGTATAAAACTACCACAATTGGGATTAGGGTTTCAAAACACTGCCAGCTTTTTAGAAAAATTTAAAAACCTACCATAATCAACCATGTTGCATTGATTATTGTGTTGGTTATCTTTATCACGATTATGAAAGATTGGGTCCACTCATTGGATCTGACGTGGTATAAAAGCCAGCGACGTTTATTTGATCGTATGATGGGTGTTATGACAAGATGGGCCCACATGTCATCATCAACACTCCTCTCAAGCTTTTTTCCTCGCAGGCATTTCATCAAATAGTACACATGCATACATCCGCCGGAGTCAGAATGGTGCAGGTCGAGGCGTGCTCGATGACAATGACCACAACCATGTCCACCATGGCGAGGGCCATGCTTATGCTAGCGCGACCAGCAAGGCCAAGGCGCAGCCTTGTGCATAGCCGGCGCGTGACGGCGGTGCCCTATGTTCTCAACTTTTTTTCTTTCTTTACCTCTTGCCGCACAAAAGGTATGTAAAAGTGGATCAATATTTGAATTGTTTCAAAAAATAAACACCTACATACTAGTACTTTTTTTTGCAGGCAAATCAGAGAGATTTATTCAGATAAGAGCATTCCCCGGACAGTCAGCCAGAAGGCTTGTCACAAGGAAGCTACGGGTCTCAGCCAGCCAAGTTTCGGTCACATTCAAGGTGCATGCATGTTTTGCACAAAGATGTGCCGGCACATTAGCTGACCTACTTACATGTTGAATATCAAAAGAAGTGAAACTACTAATGAGCTCTCCTATTTCTAACAAGATTGGCGCCACAATAGAACGAGAAAAGTGGCGAGTACTCCAGAGCGACACAAGCTCTAGACAATCTACCTCTATTATCACCTGAAGGAAGCCTCGAAGTGCTGCCAAACGAGCTCCTTCCCGCAGCGCCAAAGCCTCAATGATCAGGGGATCAGACACCCCAGAGAAAGGTTTACTCCAAGCTCCCAAAAACGTTGTGGACGAACGGGCGACTCCACCTGCTCCCCCATTGCCACCATTCAAATCGAGAGCTCCATCTGTGGTGATTTTAACGACACCCTCCTCGGGTGGTTGCCATCCAAAACCTGGCAGGATCATAGCTGCCTTTCTAGGTAGCTGCAGCAAAGCTATTGCTTCTTTTGTGGCTCGAATAGTAGTGGCTGGGTCTCGTCCTACCTCCCCATGTTTGATCCGATTTCTGGAATGCCATATCGACCACATAATAGTAGTGATCTTAGCCCGGTCATCCACAGAGATGTTTGGGTCACACGTGATATCACGCGCCCATGAAACTTGAGAGAGTACTGGTAGACGGAGATTGAACCATGCATATGCCTCTTCCCAGAATGGGCGAGCATGTGGACATGAGATAAGAGCATGGTGCAGGTCCTCTTCGCCAGCCAAACAAACTTTGCAGCTACTAACATCTGCAATGTGCCGATCTTGAGTGTGCTCTCGTCAGGCAAAATTCCCCTAAGCACTCTCCACCAGAAAACTCTAACTTTTGGGATCACATTAAGTTTCCATAAAGCTTTCCACATCTGTTTATCTGAATCTGAGGTCTCGGTAACCGTCCCTTCTTCTAGAGCGAGTCGCTCTTTCCGAGTCACTAGAGCACGGTACGCTGTCTTTAGAGTGTAGTTGTCGGATTTGTCGAACACCCACGCAGGGAAATCATGTCCCCCTCCTCGGCGGATAGGAATATTCAGAATGGCAGCAGCATCCGAGGGAGCAAAAGTATCCTGGACTAGATCGTGTCTCCAAGTCCAGTTAGCTGAATCTATCAAATCTGAAACCATCTCTACTGTTGTGTTTGGTGGTCTGGAGATAGGAGTCATCGAGATGGTACCTGGAATCCATTTATCCGTCCACACTGAGATTGAAGAACCATCTCCTACGCGTGTAATTAACCCAACATTAAGGGCATCTCTTCCCGCGATGATGGCCTTCCAGGTAACCGAAGCTGACTTGGGTACAGATGCTTGCAAAAAATCGGTATCAGGGAAATACCTCCCTTTGAGTACCCTTGCACACAGAGAATTTGGGTTTGTTAAAAACCGCCATCCATGTTTGCCCAACATCGCAATATTGAACAGCTGCAGATCTTTGAAGCCCATACCCCCATTGCACTTGGGTGTCGCTAACTCTTTCCAAGACACCTAATGCATCGACCTTTTGTCAAGAGAACTACTTCAAAAATATTTCGCCATGGGAGAAGTTAAGCTCTTGCAAACCTTCTTGTTCAACAAAAACGTACTCATTGGATAAGTAGGGATAGCTTGTATGACTGATTTCAGAAGTGTTACACGTCTAGCACAAGCTAACAGCTTCTCCGACCATCCTTGGATTTTACCACGAGCTCTATCTCCCATATGATCGAAGGTCCCACTTGTAATACGCCCCACCGCCGTGGGCAAACCTAAATACTTCTCGCTGAAGGCCTCCACTTGGATATTCAGCGTCGCATTGATTGCAACCTTCACAGGATCAGGAGTGTTAGTAGAGAAGTAAATGGAACTTTTATCACGATTGACCCGCTGTCCTGAAGAATCACCATATATCCTTAGGATCTCATTCAGCCTAAGGGCACTTTCATCCTTTGCATTGATGAAAATCAAACTATCATCTGCGAACAGCAGATGAGTGACCCAAGGAGAACGATAGCTAACTCGTAGCCCCGGTCAACAGTACCTCCATTGTAGCTCTTAAGCAATGAAGACAAACCTTTCCCACAAAGCAGGAATAAGTACGGCGAAATAGGATCGCCTTGTCGGAGTCCCTTGGTTGGAGTGAAGAACGGTAGGAGTTCACCATTGACCCGAACAGTAAATCGTACTGAGGTCACACCCTTCATAATAAGTCTGACAAAAACCATGCTAAAGCCAAGTTTAGAAAGAATAGCTTCCAGGTAATGCCAGTCGACTCGATCGTAAGCCTTCATCATATCGAGCTTGACCGCGCAAGAGTAATTCTTCCCCTTTTTTCTCCTCTTCATTGTGTGTATACTTTCATATGCCACCAAGACATTATCAGTTATAAGACGACCGGGCACGAAAGCACTCTGTTCCTCGCTAACAATTTCATCCATAAAGCCTCTCAATCTGTTTGTAATTACTTTGGATGCAATTTTATAGAGAACCGGACATAAAGCAATAGGCCGGTATTGAGTTATGGACTGAGGATGCTTAACCTTTTGGAATCAGAGTGATTGCAGTATCGTTTAGTCCAGAGGGCAGCACCCCACCATTAAGAAAATCCAACACAACTTTTGTAACATCACCGCCCAGCAGACTCCAGTGCCGTTGATAGAACCCCGCTGTATACCCATCCACACCGGGAGCCTTTGACGGAGCCATCTGGAAGAGCGCAACCTTCACTTCTTCTCCTATAAATGGCTTGGTTAGCTCATCGTTCATCTCTTGCGAGATCTTAACAGGTACATGAGCTAGTAGCTCAGCAGCATCACTAAAACCCTGGGATTGGTACAGGTTTTTATAGAACGGAAAAACTTCATCCTTATCCTCACTTTCATCAGCACAAACCGACCCATCAGCCCTTTTCAAGCCTTGAATTTTATTCAAACGTTTACGTTGTCGCGCTTGTGCCTGAAAGTAGGCAGTGTTGCGATCCCCCTCACGAAGCCATGGAACACGTGAGCATTGTCAATACCAAATCTCTTCCTGATGCAAAGCTTCTTTCAACTTTTTAACAGTCGCTAGCTCCTCTTGCGATGGACCTCGACCAATAGTCACAGAACGGATGTGATCGAGCTTCTTCTAAAGCTGCCTCACCCTTCTAGTCAGGCATCCAAACTTCCTAGAACTCCACGGTTCCAGAGTGGCCTGAAGCTCACCCAGGGCCTCAGCAATACCTTGCATGCCCGGCCTGCACCGTAAACTTCTCCAAGTATCTGCAACTAGACGATCATAATCTGAATGCGTCTGTCAAACATTTTCATATCTGAATTGTTTCTTTGCACGTGGCCTCGCAGATAGTGTTGCATTTATTTCCGCTACAACAAAGCAGTGGTCAGACTCGACCGAGGACAAATGTTTCACTCTAATATGTTGAAAAAGTTGCCGGAATCCTTCATTAGCAAAGGCCCGGTCCAGCCTTGCTTTCACATTGTCCATACCCGCTTGACGATTATCCCATGTGTAAGCGATACCTGACCAACCCAGGTCCTGGAAGGATACTTCATCAACCACTTCCCTGAAAGCTTGCATCTGTCGCTCCGGACGAGCAGCTCTACTGAAGTGCTCCGTTGGATACATCGTTTCGTTAAAATCTCCCATACACATCCAAGCAGCATGTGGTAGAGAATGAAGAGTACGCAAGAACCGCCAACTGTTATGTCTATCAGTAGCACGCGGTGCTCTGTAAAAGCCCGTGAACCTCCATGAAGGAGAGTTCTAAACTTTATTAGTAACCAAAACATCAATATGACAAGTACTGAAGTTTTTTAACTCAACAATAACATCATTAGACCAAAAAAGACCAATGCCGCCACTAAGGCCGACAGTGTCTACGGCAAAAGAGCCACCAAACCCTAACGAACTCTGCAATACCTCTACTCTCTTTGCTTTTATTTTTGTTTCCATCACGAAGAGTAGGGTGGGTCCTTCCAGCTTCACAATGCTAGTACTTGAACATTTCGTGGTACATGGGAAAGAGAAAAGCGTATAAAACAAAATAAGTAGAAGCTTCTAAATTGTATGATGGGAGAATTTGTGACTACACGGCGGCGGCGGGGATGCGCGAAAACAAGTCACATGCGCGAGCCCCTCGCCTCGGGCGTGTGAATGGCGCACCTACTGTGGTAGATGAGATCCGTCCCATCTTCTCCGACTCAGCGAGCTCGTAGCATGCATCTGCACTTTCAAAGAGTAGTGCTACTAATAGCAAAATTGTTAGGCAGAGGAGGGACCCTTTTGATTTTGACTTTGAGGTTTGTTGGACGGTAGCTGGGAGTGGGGCATCCCTTTGACCCCGCCGTATGGGTTGTTTGAGAGTGACATTCTGTCTGCAACTACTATGTAGGGACTGGTTATTATGGTAATGGTAGTTATCCCCGTTGGCTGCACTGATTAGATAGACAAACAGGCGATCTTCGTGTGACAAAGAGCCGAGACAAGTGGAAACGACAGCCAGAGACCCGTCCATTTGCTAGCTGATGTTAATGTAGCATCTGACCGCGAAAGGATACTATGCATGCTAGTAGTATGCATGCACGCGCAATGCGCGTCTTTATGTTACATAGTGATTTTGATGAAAATAAGTCATTTAGTCATGAAAATGACGGAGAAATGATTCAAGATAAATGTCCATTGTGCATGTACTCGGAATTAGCATAAGAAAGCTTTTGTGTTGTTACGCAGTCACTATCACATGAATATGTAATTTGCATAAAAATTGGGGTACTTATTGTGGAAAACACATTTGGAGAAAAGTACATATGAACCCACTCCAAAAAACACATTTCTAAAAGACAAAAGTTCCTTGAAAATAAGGTGCACACATTCACCTCTCCATGTTATATGTACACGTAAACAAAAAAATGTTCAGGTGCAAAAAAGACCAAAAAAATACCACAAAACACTATTTAGAAGCACTAAAATCTATCTTTTATGTGGACACAAAATAAAAAGATATTTTTTTTCATAAAACTTTAGCCCCGCACATATTTTGCGAAGATGCATCGGTGAAATTTTGGTTTGTAGTTTTGGACGTTCTAAAATATGTTTAAAATGCATCTTTTTTTTTCAAAAGTGGTTTCATATATACATCAGGTACTACCGCCGTCTTCGTTTATTAGTCCCTTTGTATTCTGTATCAAATTTTGACTTTAAATTCAATTAAAAAAATGTGAATACATGTCATAAAAAATTATATATTTGATCAAATACGAATTCAACGATATAATTTTTTATGACATACTTTAATATTTTTATTAGTTAAATCTTTAGTCAAAATTTAGCACAAAACACAAAAAGGACTCATAAACCAGTAAGATGGTAGTAGTGCCTACCCTACCTATTGCTACGTTTTGTTGTAGCATTCACTACTGCTTTCCAGCCAGAAATGCATGCGAGGTAGTGAGGCCATGTATGTGGGCGATGCATTGATTTGATTTGTCTACTTTCTATTTTTATATTGTTATATCTTTTCATCTCGAGCCAGGCCTGGTGGTACGGATCCCACTTGTTTGCCATATACTCCAGAAGACGCGAGGTGACTCTCTTTCACCTCTGTTTGCTTCAACGAACTGACATGCAGTGGGGTTCTTTACCCGGCGCTAACCCATAGATGTTTCTGGAGGGACCCAGATAACACTGTATGTTACTGTAGCAGCGAATCCCTGCGCTATACGCCGTTGGATGGAGCCCAATGAACGGCCAGAAATGCATTTCAATGTGTGAATTCAAAGATTCAAAACTCGTACACTATATAGTAAAAAAAATAGTAATATATAGTATAGATATAGATATAGATATTGCCGTTGTCAAGTGCCACGATGTTGTCAGCGGGGCTGAAGTTGCATCCTTTTAGTGCTATATTAGTGCGAAAGGGCCTGGATTATCAGCTCCAAGTGTATTGATTTTCGGCCATCTCGGCCTGGGGCGAAAATTATCTTTCGGCCGAAATTGGTCAGATTTGACAAATATTGGTCAAATGTCTGTCAAATTTCAACCGAAATTTTTGAAAATGACCCAAATTAGGCCATCTCGGACAGTCTGCTTCCTTTTCTCGACGGCTAAAGAAGGAACATTTGGTAGTGCTGCGATATCGACGCGACGGCCTTTTGTTCGAGCGATCGTTAGGACGCCCCATTCTTCGTCTCTGTTGAACCTTGAAAGGAAAGCGAGTTTATACAATTTTTGACAAATAAGAAAAGAATCGGTCATGTAACTGACGAAAGACTGCCAAGGAAACTTTAAGCAAACTTCTGGCGAAGAAGCCACACGCCGGCCAGTTCAATCCAATCCCAACACCGTTGTTACCGAGGGGTTAAATGGAGCAACACCGAAGCAACCGCGTGCAGCTCCTGAAAACTTTACTGCTTATTAACACTAAGTACGAGCCAAAGTTGGCGACTTTCCGTTCTGAACCCAGTTAAACTAAGTTGTCCTGGTCGGCGATGATCGATCGGCGGCAGCGACCGTAACATTTTCATCGGCCGTTTTTTCTCTGTCAGATCGGAGAGGAACATTTGCAAAAACTACTTAGTACACATGGAAAAGTCCACGACGCAGAACGTATCGCTCACCAAGCATATATATATATATATATATGCCTGAACTAACTGACTGCAAGCTGCTACCAACCTCTGAATCTCTCATGTGCTAGTGGCACTCTGAATCTCTGATTAAGTCCATGCACATCATGCAGACGTATGTAAGCTCCAAAACAGGCAAAACTGTAGACGTCAGCAACTCGTCACTGATGGTGGTACAGCCGTAAAAGCTTAGGGGGCTTGGTGTTCTTTTTTATAATTGCTTACTGATTTTCGTATATTTTTTGTTGACATTGTTTGTTTTGAGGTTGCTTACCACATACTCGATCCGTGTTCTGATTTTCGTATGTTGATTGTTGACGCGGAATATTACGTACCACACTGGCCTGAAGAACGAGGTAAATAATTTGTTTTGCGATTTGCAGAAGGAGACCGGCGAGAGCTGTTTCATGGAGCTGCTATAAACATCTACTTTCTCAAAGGAAAGCTTCGTTGATTACTATCTCGCTGAATTTCCAGCTGCTCGATCGAACAAAGCCAGGGTGGCATTAGCTTTTGCTGTTGGATTTTCCCCTGTTGACCACAAAGACATCCTCCGTCTCAAATAAGTGTCTTAACCTTAGTACAAATTTGCACTAAACTTAATACAAAGTTGAGACATTTATTTTGGGACAAAGGGATTACAAATTATCAACTAACTATAACTAACGTGTCACCCATGTATTTGCCTCTACTTCGACAGACTTTTGGATTGACTTGGCAGCTTTGTTACTCTTTTTTTTTGGTACTGACATCATCGAGAGCAAAGAAGTCTTAAATAAATACTACTAAAAGATTACTGCCTCAACTTATGAGAAAATGTAGACTAGAAATTTTACTATCACTGCTAGGTTAATTAAAGAAAGACAATGTGTCTCTTGTTGTTTTCTGGTGTAAATTTTGTGTAGACGAGTCACGAAAGGCCTCTCAAAGTATTCCACAACGTGACATGCCGCAACCATAGCATACTAAACTCAACATCGCGACGACGAACAGATTAGAAAGCTGAAAAATGCAAGAAAACGCCAACATATAACACGGCGCGTCAACGAAAAATCTTTTTCTTGCCGGGCACACTGCCGAAATGTCACCACTCATGACAAGGACTCAAGGAAGCTTCTCTGAAACTGATGCCCGTAGTTTCCACATAGTCAATGTGGCTCTTCTGTCGATGAGCTCAAAGTCTCCAACTCCAATCACTTTTACTACCAGAGATGACAATAAACACATGAGTGTTTAATCACTTTTACTCCAAGATAGTACACACCAGTGATCGAAGGAGGGACCAGAGTGTTTACCATTGCGGCGGAGGAGAGGATCTAGCAAAGTTCCTGTGAATGGCGCACCTGCTGTGGTAGATCCGCGCCGTGCTCTCCAACTCAACGAGCTCATAGCATCTACACTTTTTCAATCTATCAAATCGATTATCTAAAGAGCAATGCTAGTGGTAGCAAAAAAAACTTTAGGTAGTGGAGGGGCCTTTTGACTTTGCACGAGTACGGAGGAGATCCCATTGATGTTTGTTTGATGGTAGTTGAGAGTGGGGCATCCCTTTGACCCGTATGTGTTGTCTGAGAGTGACATTCTGTCTGAAACTATATAGGATTGGTCATGGTAGTTATCCTCGTTGCCTCCACTGATTAGACAGACAGACAGACGGTTTTGTACGAAGAATCTTCGTGTGGCAAAGAGCCGAGACAGGAGGAAACGACAGCGAGGGACACATGTGCAGCTAGCTAGGTGATGGTAATGTAGCATCTGATTGCGAAAGCTTACCATCCATTGTCGTTGTTAAGTAGGAGTACTCCAAAGTTGCTTGCGGAGCTAATGCTGTGTCCCATTGAGTTCTCTTCATTGCTGAGAGCGAAAAGGTGGTTTTCTTTTCCGACAGCTAAAGAACCAACATCGGCTAGTGCTGCGGATTTTTTGTCGAAAAAGTCCACCTGCGCGAATGAATTGACAAAAAAGACCACCTGCTGATAAATTTGACAAAAAGGACCCCCTCGATTATGGCGGCAGGTGCGGCAGGCGACACGTGGCACCTGCCGCCACGCAGCGAGGCGGCAGCACTATACCGCCTGCCAGAACGGGAATCGGCGCTGGCGACGGAACGGTTGCGGCGTGTGGGGCCCGGCCGCCAAGGGGCGTGGCGGCAGTACTGTAGCGCCTGGGACCGGCCGCCTCGCGGGCTGGCGGCAGCCCTGTTCATCGCTCTGCTACTACTGCGTGCTACGGAGCCGGCCACCGCTGCTGATGTGCATGGCAAAGCGCATGGCGCTGCTGTTGAATGCACAAGTCCAGCAAAGCACAAAGCGCATGCGGCCACAAGTTTTGAGGCACTGATTCCCAGCGCGAGTTTCGTCTGCTTTGAGTCACTGGTTCCCAACGTTTTGTATTTTTCGACACTGATTGCAGACGACCACAATGCACTGCGCATCATTTGTGATAGCCGGCTCCGTAGCGCGCATTTAGCAGCAGGGCGATAAACAGAGCTGCCGCCAGCTCGTGAGGCGGCAGGGCCCAGGCGGTACAGTACTGCCGCCACGCCCCTTGACGGCCGGGCTCCACACGCCGCTGTCGTTTCGTCGCCAGCGCCGATTCCCGTTCTGCCAGGCGGTACAGTGCTGCCGCCTCGCTGCGTGGCGGCAGGTGCCACGTGTCACCTGCCGCACCTGCCGCCACAGTCGAGGGGGTCCTTTTTGTCAAATTTATCAGCAGGTGGTCTTTTTTGTCAATTCATTCGCGCAGGTGGTCCTTTTCAACAAAAATTCAGTGCTGCGAGGTCGATGCGCCGACCTTATCTTTGAACGGTCACTAGTGTGGAACAGTATGTACGCATCCCCGACGCGACGAACCAACATTCTTCGTCTTTGTGAACCAATCTGTGATTGAGATGGTTAGGTGGACAGTGGTATATCCAATCCACCAGGTTTCAAATCCTGATGCTCGCATTATTCCTGGATTTATTTTAGGATTTCCGGCGATGCGCTTTCAGTGGGAGGAGACGTTCCCGTCAACGACGAGGCGCCTATGGTGGCTTCGTAAATCTCAAGATGATATGCCGGCTCAGTCTCTCGGAGATGCTTATAGGGGTAGGGTGTGCGTGCGTGCGTTCATAGGGGTGAGTGTATGCGCGCGTATATGAGCGCTTGTCTCTGTACTAATGCTCAAAAAAAAACATTCTTCATCTTTGTTGGGAAAGAGAAACAGCCTTCTTCGTCTTTGTTGCGAAAGATAGAATGGATTTTAGTTACGCAATTGATAATGAAGATGCTAATGCTACGAAAACTCTAGGTGAACTTTTCACAGAGAATACGATTGCCATTTCAATCCGCGTACCTAGCTTTGGTGAGGAGTTATTCGAGCAAAGCAGCCACTCCATTCGTAAAGAAATCTAAGAGCTACCGTTTAGATCACGAGTGCATACCAGGCGACTTTTCATTGTGAAATCAGTTAACGATAAATCTAACCACCAGTCGGCTGGTGGTTTGCAACAGATCCGAACGATCCCATCGTCGTCGGATCCTGATCGTGCGGCCGCCAACGTGCGCGAGAAAAAGAAAGGGGCAGGACGGGATTCAAACCCGCGACCTCCTGCAATTGCCCCACCACGGTAACCAACTCACACAGGCTTTGTTGTTGTGAAAAGCGCCTAGGCTATGAATATATTGCGTAGTGGCTATTTGTTCAAGATTTAAAATGTGAACGACTCGCTAACTTTGATTGCGAATTTAGTGGGAAGAATCTGAAGACTATGCCGTTGACTGTCGCGATTTTTCTTTGAATTGGATATGTCATTTTTTTTTGGGTTGCTAGATCTATTGGAACGCCCTCATTACATTTTTAGTCAAAAAAAATGCTGAATATGGGATTTGAACTCACATCTAGCAGCTAATGTGAAACACACACTAACCAGCTCAGCTGGACCATTTGTTGCAAAAAAGAATGCACGCCATACTATTTGAGCATTCCATGTTGCTTTCTTTTCTTCTTTTATGTGAGGAGTTGATCAAATATACCCCGGATAACTGTTATGTGAATAACATGGTCACTCACACATCGCAAACCCGATAACTTATATATCCCTGTCCTGATAATTTTGGCGACCGAAGGGGGAGGGGCGAGTTGACGAACTTTTGTGTAAATAGCATGGTAACTCATACA